>NW_006238917.1:14533822-14537155 GCF_000375325.1 Capsella rubella | reverse complement strand
AGTAGAGATTTATACGTCCAAAAGTTGAACTTTGTTCAACATTTTGAGATTTTGAGAGTTAAATATAACTACCAGTTTTTTTTTTTTCAACCGGTTATCCAAAACTTATATATCATATTTGTCAAGGATAGTTTAAAATTGTACGTATATATGAGATAATGTTTGTAGATATTTATTTATTATATCATTTATATCATACCAATTTGACATTTTATTTGTTTTTAATTAGATTAAATCATAAAAAAATAATCCATTTATTATTTAAAAATTGGTAATAAGTCGTTAAAATCATTTAGTTTTAATCTTAATAGAAATTCTATATGTTTATAATCTCAAAATGTAGTTTATGATTTGATAAAGCAATTATTTAATATTTGATAATAGTAATGATATGTAAATTGCCATGGATGAAGATTTATTTTGTTAAGATTGTGTGAAATTAATAAGAAAAAAGAAGTTTAAAATAATCATTAACTAACTGTTTGACCAAATAAAAAATCATTAACTAATTGAATTAATGATAGATTTTGTAGATATCTTTTGTGTTATAATTGGTAGATTGCTTTTTGAATATGAATATTTTTTAATGTGAAAATAAGAAATTTATGTGATCTAAAATGTTTATTCGCATGACTTTAGCAAAAAAATATTTAATTATTGATTTATTTAAATTTTATTTATATTTTAAAATTATATAATTTTTTAAAATTTGATGATATGATCAGTTATGTATATAATAAGATGTAGAATTTGATTAGTTGATTATTTCATATGCTAACATATTTTTTTATCTTTTGATTTTTCTAAAAAAAAATGTTATCTTTGTTTTTTTAGATATATGATGATTTTGTTTTATTAGATTTCATTCTATATAAATTATTAATTTCGAAAGTATATTAAAATATTAAATATGTTTATGTATATTCAAAATAGATATGTTTACATATATTTAATTTTGAATTTAATTGTCCATTTTTTATGGTAAAAGATTATTATGATTTACATAAATATAGATAGTTTTTGTTTTTGTTTTTTTTTTGCTGTCATTAATTTTGTTTGGCAATTGGAATATATTTCATGAATTTTTTTTTCAAAATTGGGGGTGTTTGGCTTCAAATTGTCCTTCGCAATTAATAGTATAGATTTATACGGTACTTATGAAATATATATGGGGGAATTTCAAAAATACTCATTTTCCAATAACATTTTTTAAAAATATCATTCTTTCTAATTTTATCAAAAAGTCACTATAAATTTTAAAATTTATCAAAAAAATACGTGTAAGCTTATATTTATAGACACAAATTATCTTTATATATGTGTAAATTTATAAATATATATATATATATTGAGAATTTTTGAGAAATACCCCTTTTGGTGTACCCCTTTTTAAAAATACCCCTCTTTTCTATCCATTTTCAAAAATACCCCTTTTTAAATATGAAAAATTATAAATTTTTATATGGTTGATAAGGTACATCAAGATCATCTTTACTACTGCGTGACTAAATCCATATAAATATCGTTTAGAACCTTTTAAAACCTTCTAAATATTTGGATTTAGTCTCCCAATAGTAATGATGATCTTGATGTACCTTATCAACCATATAAAAGTTTATAATTTTTCATATTTGAAAAAGAGTATTTTTGTAGAAAAGAGGGGTATTTTTAAAAAGGGGTACACCAAAAGGGGTATTTCTCAAAAATTCTCTATTATTTACTCGTTTTTTCGTTTATTATTTTCTTTAAACTTATTACACAAATATATGATTCACCGTAATCAACTTCATTGCAATAAAATTAAAATGTAACATATTCTAATCCGTCAAAGATTATATACATATTTATTTCCCACGCGCTGTAACGCGAGTCTGAACCTAGTGATGTTAGTATTTTCATTAACTTAGCAAAATAACGTTAATATTTGAAACGGTTATAATAGTGATCATATTAGGTGTTTATATTATTTATAAATAATTGATTAATATTTGCAAAGTGATGTAATATTATTTGTTAGCATCAGTTATTATTGATTTAATTTCTTTTATCATTTTTAAATGATGTAAATTCGTATATTTGTATCAATATTGTGAAGTGATGTAAATGGATCAAGATTTGCATCAATTATAATGAACCATTGTTAACGAAAATTGATAATACCATTGATTATTATTATTTTATTTTCAACAAAAATTATAAGATTGACTCAAATGAGCCAATTAGGAGGAAAGTTGTTTACATACTTAATGTAATACAAAACGGTACGAACTTTGCGTGCCAAATTATCCGCTTTTATATTTGCATTTCTTGAAATAAGAGATAAAGAAAAGGTAGAAAATTTTTCTCTATCAGATTTGATGTTATCCTTGTAAACAAAGAAAACCGTCCTTTCGGAAAGCGAAAACACCATCTTCATTAGGTCTGAATAGTACGTAAGAAAAATGCAGTGTCTATAGTTGTGTCCAATATTGATTATTATAGCTGTAATGTTAAATTATATATTTTGTATTGATTATAAATATAAGTAATTGAAATTTGGAACATATATTTTTTTGACGTAAACTAGGTGATGCAACTATACCTTTTTCTAATGATGGTACGAAACAAAAATAAAAGAGAAGTACTAGAAAAAAAGGGATAATAAACAAAGAAATGATATTAATTGTTTATAAAATTAAATGTTTTATGCATGATAAACACACGTGTATACTTGAAAAGAGTATATGATTTTGAAGATCCAAATTTAGAAATGCTTATTTGTAGTTGAGAAGTTCAAGACATAATACCAGTGATAATACATAAATCACCGTTATATCAAAATACCCATGTTCTTTCTTGATTTTAACAAGTTATTGAAGTAAATTTTAACATCCCTACTATAGTAAAAGAGAAGTACAAATGCTTCTTGGGTCGGGTTTAAAAAAAAAAAATAACCCGGAATTTTTCAGTTGGATCTTACTAAAAATTTAAGAATATTAAATACCAGTTTCCATATATATTATTTCGAAATCTACCAAATTAAACCATCAATATCGGTTTGGGAAAGTACATTAATCTTAATTTGTTTAAGGAAAAATACATTAATGTATGATTTTGTATATTGGTTTAATAAATTAACCTAAAAATCAGAAATATAAATTAAATATAAAATAATCATTATCAAATTATCCATAATATTTCAAAACAAAATCTTTCTCAAATATCCTATATTGATATTTGGATGTATAGTTTTCTCCTATATTAACTATGATCTTCACACCAGTTACGGGATATTTCATTCTCAACCATCTTTAATATATATATATATATATATATATATATATATATATTTAT
>NW_006238917.1:14516281-14533722 GCF_000375325.1 Capsella rubella | reverse complement strand
ATTTTAACACGATAAGAAATAAGAAATCATTGGCTCTTTATTTGTTTATTCTAGAAATTTGCAACTTTACAAAACTACATGAAAGGTTCAAGTTAAAATCATATATTTATGATTATGCGGTGTACCGCGGGTCAATCCCTAAATTTTAAAAATGATTCATTGTATAATATATTTTTTTTCATTGTATAATATTTATACATGTATTTATGTCACATATTGTTATAAAATTAACAATCCAACTAAAATCATACAATTTAAATAATTTTGAACATATTCGAAACCAACACATACAATCTAAAAATGATAAAATTTAATTACTGATCAAAATAAAGTAAAGCAAACACAAATAAAATTATCTCACAAGGACTAAAAACCCAGTAATTTTCCTCCGCGCTGTAGCGCGGGTCCGGACCTAGTTTACTTTGAAAATGTGAGATTATTTTAAGCCTAAGATGTTTATTTAAAGTTTTTGTTGGAGTAAGCTTGAAGACTTGAGGCCCAAGCAAAGCCCGTCTAAACCGAGTTATGGTTTAGACCGTAAACCGAGTTATGGTTTAGGATACTTTGTATTAGTGTTTGTGTGAAATCTCTATATAAGGAGATGTTAGGGTGTAGCATAACTTATGAGCTTTGAGAGATTTGAGAGATTGAGAGTGCTTTATTTTTGAGTTATTTTCTAAAGCTAATAAAGAGAGTTTTTCTTTAATCTCAAAGTCTTAATAATCTTTCAAAGAATCTAGATTTGGTATCAGAGCTTCTAGGTGATTCATAACAAAGACCATACGAACCATGAGTGAGATCGTCGCCACATCCGCTAAGCCAAAGGAGAACGTGCCGTCCTCAATCCAGTGTCCGATGCTGACCCAAACCAACTACACTGTGTGGGCGATGCGAATGAAGGTTGCGTTACGTGTTCATAAGGTCTGGGAAGCTATCGATCCTGGATCAGAAGAAGATGAAAAGAATGATTTAGCAAGGGCTCTTCTATTCCAATCGATTCCCGAGACCATGATATTGCAAGTGGGTGATCTCGACACCGCAAAATCTGTTTGGGACTCCATCAAACAAAGAAATCTTGGTGCTGAGCGTGTTAAAGAGGCAAGACTTCAAACCCTAATGGCTGAGTTTGATAGGTTAAGGATGAAAGACACCGAAACCATTGATGACTTTGTTGGTCGGATCTCAGAAATTGCTACAAAGTCAGCCACATTAGGTGAAACCATTGAAGAAGTCAAGATTGTTAAGAAGTTTCTTAAAAGCTTGCCGAGAAAGAAATACATACATATAGTTGCATCACTTGAGCAAGTCCTCGACCTGAAAACAACGTCTTTTGAAGAAATCATTGGGAGATTAAAGACGTATGAAGAAAGAATTAGTGAAGAAGAGGACTCGCAAGATAGTCAAAGCAAGCTTATGTACGTCAATTCGGATACACAGCACCAAGAAGCTACTTATGGAGGAGGCAGAGGCCGCGGCGGGTATCGTGGCAGAGGCAGAGGTCGTGGTCGGTCTGGTCAACAGAGAGACACTTCGAAGATCACTTGTTACCGGTGTGACAAACTTGGACACTATGCATCTGATTGTCCGGATCGTCTTCTCAAGCTTATCAAGACTCAAGAAACACATGAGAAGGAGGAAGATGATAATCATGAGGCTGAGTCTCTTATGATGCATGAGATTGTATTCCTTAATGAGAAGAATGTTCAGCCACAAGAGTTTGAAAATTGCTCGGACAAGTTGTGGTACCTAGACAACGGAGCTAGCAATCATATGACCGGAAACCATGGTTGGTTCTACAAAATCGATCCTAGCATCACAGGAAAAGTTCGGTTCGGAGATGACTCACGCATCGACATAAAAGGGAAAGGATCGATTATGTTTCTAACCAAAGGAGGAGAACAAAAAATGCTAAGCGATGTCTATTACATACCGGATCTCAAGAGCAATATCATCAGCTTGGGTCAAGCCACTGAAGCCGGATGCGATATTAGGATGAAGGATAACTATCTCACATTGTGTGATCGAGAAGGAAACATGTTGTTAAACGCACGACGATCACAAAATAGATTGTATAAGGTGAACTTGGAAGTCGCAAATACAAAGTGCTTACAACTTGTTACTTCTAGTGATTCACACTTATGGCATGCGAGATTAGGGCACATCAGTCTCGAGACCATCAAAACAATGGTGACGAAGGAGTTAGTCATTGGCATATCAAGTGTACCAAAAGAAAAGGAGACTTGTGCATCGTGCTTACTTGGGAAGCAAGTCAGACGAGTTTTCCCTAAAGCAACATCTTACCGTGCCTCACACGTTCTCGAGCTTGTTCATGGGGACCTTTGTGGACCAATCTCACCGTCAACCGCTGCACACAAAAGGTATATTTTTGTGTTGATTGATGACCACTCTCGCTACATGTGGTCTATCCTTATGAAGGAAAAGAGTGAAGCATTTGAAAAGTTTAAAAGATTCAAAGCTTTAGTGGAACAAGAGTCTGGAGCTTCCATCAAAACTCTTAGAACAGATAGAGGAGGAGAATTCCTATCTAAAGAGTTTCAAGTTTTTTGTGAACAAGAAGGCATCTACCGGCACTTAACCGCACCATATACACCGCAACAAAACGGAGTTGTTGAGAGACGGAATAGAACACTGTTGGAGATGACCAGAAGCATTTTGAAGCACATGAACATGCCAAATTACTTGTGGGGAGAAGCTGTAAGGCATGCGAGCTACATCATCAACCGAGTTGGAACAAGGTCTTTGGATAATCAAACTCCATATGAAGTTTATAAGAAGAAGAAGCCAAATGTCGAGCACTTGCGAGTATTTGGCTGCATTTGTTATGCTAAGATGGAGCTTCCACACTTGAGAAAACTAGATGATCGGTCAAGAATGCTTGTTTATCTCGGAACGGAACCCGGTTCCAAAGCATATCGTCTCTTGGATCCGACAAGTCGGAAGGTTGTGGTGAGCAGGGACGTGGTGTTTGATGAACAAAAGGGCTGGAAGTGGAACAACTTGGTGAATGATGCTACAGACTCAGGAACCTTCACACTTGTTTTTGGTGATTTTGGTAATAATGGAATTAACAGAGAAACTAGTGAAACAGAGGAAAACAGAGAAGAGCATGAACTAGTGGATAACAACAGCCGTGATGATACTGATGAATATGAGGCTGAGGAAGAAGACCATGATGAAGTGGAGCAACCGGAATCGTTACCAGTTCTTAGAAGATCTCAAAGGCAAATTCAGAAACCCGGTTATTTAAGTGACTATGTTCTCTTGGCAGAGATCGAAGGAGAACATCTCTTGTTAGTAGTTAATGAAGAGCCATGGAACTACCAAGAAGCTGTCAAGTCGAAAGTATGGAGAGAAGCTTGTGAAGATGAAATCATGTCGATTACTAAGAACAAGACGTGGAGTTTGGTCGATCTACCCAATGGAATTAAACCGATCGGTTTAAAATGGGTTTTCAAGGTGAAAAAAAACTCCGACAATAGCATTAGTAAGCACAAAGCGAGGCTTGTAGCAAAGGGGTACGTTCAAAGACACGGCATAGATTTCGATGAAGTATTCGCACCTGTTGCTCGGATAGAAACCATTCGCTTCATACTCGCTTTAGCAGCCTCCAACGGATGGGAAGTTCATCACTTGGACGTTAAGACAGCCTTTCTACATGGAGACCTAAAGGAAGATGTTTATGTTAAGCAACCAGAAGGTTTTGTGGTCAGAGATAGTGAGGAAAAGGTATACAAACTTCACAAGGCGCTTTATGGACTTAAGCAAGCACCTCGTGCTTGGAACATCAAGTTAAACAAGATCCTTGGTGAATTAAGTTTCAAGAGGTGTTCTAAAGAAGCTTCTTTGTACCGGAAACAAGAAGAGGAGCATCTACTAATTGTTGCGGTCTATGTAGATGACCTACTTGTCACTGGTTCTTGCTTGGAGATGATTAATGCTTTTAAAGAAGGAATGGCTGGAAAATTCGACATGAGTGATCTGGGAAAGCTTACTTATTATCTCGGGATCGAAGTGATTCAAGAAAGCGACGGGATAGTACTTAAACAAGAAGGTTATGCTAAGAAGATTTTGGAAGAAGCAGGGATGAGCGAGTGCAACTCAGTTCTTATTCCTATGGAACCTGGTTTAGAGCTTTCTAAAGGAAGAGATCCTAAGCATATTGATGAGCGGTTGTATAGGAGAAGAATTGGGTGTTTGAGGTACTTGCTACACACTAGACCAGATCTCTCTTATGCTGTTGGTATTTTATCAAGATATTTGGTAGAACCAAGGGAGTCTCATGGTGTTGCACTCAAGCAAGTTCTAAGGTATCTCCAAGGAACACTCGGTCATGGCTTGTGTTTTAAGAAAGGTAATCAATCGGGTTTGGTGGGATTCAGCGACAGCAGCCACAGTGTTGATATAGATGATGGAAGAAGTACTGCAGGACATGTATTCTACTTCAACGAATGTCCCATTACGTGGTGTTCTCAAAAGCAGCAAGTTGTTGCTCTATCTTCATGTGAAGCGGAGTTTATGGCAGCGACGGAGGCGGCAAAGCAAGCCATCTGGTTACAAGAACTCTTTGCTGAAATTGTTGGAGCACCATGTGAGAAGGTAGTAATACAAGTTGATAATAAGTCTGCCATCGCACTTACAAAAAATCCGGTTTTTCATGGGCGTAGCAAACATATTCATCGGAGGTATCATTTTATACGAGAGTGTGTTGAGAATGAACAAGTTGAGGTGACTCATGTTCCGGGAGTTGAACAAAGAGCTGACATTTTGACTAAAGCTCTTGACAAGAATAGGTTCAAGGAAATGAGGAATCACATTGGTGTTCATACTTTGTCGAAGAAGAACTTCAAGCTTAAAGGGGAGATTGTTGGAGTAAGCTTGAAGACTTGAGGCCCAAGCAAAGCCCGTCTAAACCGAGTTATGGTTTAGACCGTAAACCGAGTTATGGTTTAGGATACTTTGTATTAGGGTTTGTGTGAAATCTCTATATAAGGAGATGCTAGGGTGTAGCATAACTTATGAGCTTTGAGAGATTTGAGAGATTGAGAGTGCTTTAGTTTTGAGTTATTTTCTAAAGCTAATAAAGAGAGTTTTTCTTTAATCTCAAAGTCTTAATAATCTTTCAAAGAATCTAGAGTTTTTTTATTTATCATATGTACCTTTAACTCATGATCATCATAAAATATCAACTAAACAACTTTCTGTCAAAAATAATGCAAACATCTATATTAACATTTTTGCAGCAATTTATGAAAAAACCTTTGGGTTCAAACTTATTTACAACGGCATGCCATTAGCATTAGTTATTTATTTAAAAATATGGAAATAATCATATTTAACAAAATTCCTTAAATCTCTCGATAATAAATACACAACATTATGTTCTTATTTTTCAATCTATTTCTCTCAAACTTTTGTCCAATATCTTTATATGCTCTTATTTGTTGTTAATGTATTTTCTTACATAAAAAATATGTATGATAAAAATCAAAATTTGTCTTTGTATATGCTGCAATTTAAATTTTTGAAAATGGACATATATTACAAATTTTTTTTTTTCATATGTTTGACGGTTGACAATGGTTCAAAACCTCAATAAATAGGACCCTATGCTTCTAAATACGAGGAGAAAAAAGTTTGATTTCTTAAAAGTTTTATTCCTTTTTTTTTTGGTCGAAAAGACAAAATAAGTTTTATTCCTTTTAATCCGGGATTTTATTTGAACAAATAAAACCTTTTGAAAAAGTTTCAAAATATTATAATATATTTAAATTTATATATTATAAAAATTTAATTTTGATAGAGTGTTTAAAATATTCTAAATATTTAAACTCTATAAAAAGTAAGAAGTATTATTAATATTATAACGTTTTAGATATTATAAATATTTTGAAACTTTTTAAAAATCTAAATGTTATTAATATTTTAACTCTATACGAAGTTTAAATTAAAGTATTATTAAACTGTCATAATTTTAAACATCGTTTAATTTTTTGGCGATTATATGACGGGGCGGGTAGTAAGACGGATATGACTGTTAATCACATATAAAATTTCAAATATTTAAAATATTTTGATTTTTTAAAAAAAACATTAAGTAATATTATTATTTTAACTCTGCACCAAGTTTAAACTCAAGTATTATTGACCATGTTATAAATTTAGACATAGACGGGAAGGGATGTAATATGCTTTCAACAAATTATATGACGATACGGGTTCTAAGACGGGACGGATTTGGATTGATATTAATAAAAATTTAAAATATCAATACCGGTAAAATTTTCATTTTAATATTTTTTAATAACATCAATATAGGACATGTATAGTCAAAATTATGTAAAAGTTTTATAAATTTAATTAAAGTTAAAATTGTTTGTCCTGCGGTGTACCACGGGTTAAAATCTAGTTTAATGTTAAATTAAAACTATCAAAGATTATAGAAGACTTGATAATGGACTTAAATGACCGTATGCTAAACATGTTCATACATGCCTAGATTGCAAATAAATTGTAAAAATTATATGATAAGAAGACATGATATAAACGGTAGGAGTTAAACGATTATGTCAAAGATCTTAAATCAATATAAATATCTCTAACATATATATTTAAAAATTTTATATGTTTATTAATAAATTAAAATAACAGTTATTCATTCTTTGAAAATATATATCAAGCACATCAATGATCATTTGATAATTTTTATTAGTTTTATTGCAAAATATATATATATATATATATATTAAATTACACGAGACACCATCTTGTTTTATTTCAAGCATTGTCTAAATAAACATACTCTTAATACTATTAGTATAAATATAAAAATTTCAGTTGAATATATACTATACTCATTTTACCACAATATTAATGTACGAAAATTGATTAGTGAAATCATTAATCAAATCATCATATTCCTCCATCGTTGAGCGCTCGGATGTTCTTTCTTGGAGATTCTCTTTCATTAGAGGAAAATTTTGGGAAAAACATCCTAAGCAAGCTTTTGAAGATGGAGTCAATCTAAATAGGTCACTGTAATCTCATGGGTTTGTTAAAAATAGGTACTCAAATAATCAAAAAACTAAAAGCAAAGGTTTGATAACTTAAAAATTAGATTTCTCTCCTTCTTTTAACGAAATTACTCTCATACCCCTAATAATTTTCTGGTTATGTAGTAACTTTTGTGATTATATATTTGATTAACTATGTAAATCATATGTTACCGCTATACATTATAAGTTATTTGATAATCTCATAGTTATATAGTTAAATTATTTATAGTTACTCATATGTTACCGCTATAAATTAAAAATGATTTGATAAATTCATAATTATCGAGTTAAATTATTTATTATATGACTAATATCAACTAAGTTACATATTAACATGTTAATTTCTTATGATATTTCATATGTTTATCGTTAACTTATGCATAAGAAACATATAAAGGATATATAAAAATTATTCTAAAATTTTATGGATATCTATTTTGTTATGTGATAAAATATTTGTTATCAATCGTAAGGATAGTTTTGTCCAATTAAAGTTACCAAGAGAGAGAATTAATAAAAAAAATAGCATGTATGAATTCTTAATTTTTTGTTTATTTGAGTACATCCAATGTAGTTTCCCTAATTTCATTCCTCATATTTAGAAAGGGTTATCTGATTGTCCCAAGATGCTTGGTTAAGGAGTCTAATACAAGGTGGGGGATCAAATAACTCATGAACCATCTTTTTCTCAGTTCAGATGTAGATTTTTCTCATAACGGTTTTGTACATGAAAGATTTTAATTTAAGTTAAAGTATAAAGTTTTAGGATGGGCCCTGCAAATAGTAGTGTAAATTTACCAAATAAACGTTCTATATAATTACAAACATGCTTAATATGAAATTTATAAAAAGCCAAAAATGATTAATATGAAAAACGGGAAAAACCCCAAAAACTATTTGGTTTATTATAGTTTTGAACGATTAAATCTAAACTTTTTTGTTTGGAAGAGAAATATATATACTAATTAACATTCCTGATTTAAATCTCAAAAAATAAATTGCTGTTATTTTCGTACCTACTCGCTCAAAACAAAAATAAAATTCTAATTTGACCCTTACCATCTGAATTAATAATTAGTGTTTAAATGATGTGCTAGTAACTTTTAATTCTATTTAATAAAAGATAAATCTATATTAACATTTTTGAAATACCTTTTGGAAAATAACATTTTATTTTGTATTATTTACATAATAAATCCTTGCCATTTAAATAAATAACAAATTTTATGATAAAATTTGTAATTAAATTACACCATAATCGCAAAATTGGAAACTAATATTTATTACATTTAACAAAATTTTCCTAAATATCTCCCTAATAAATTAAAATTTACATTATTACATAAAACATAAGTATAATAATAAATATAATTTTTTTTTCGCATAAGTAGCAATTTGAATTTTTGAAAACGGACGTATATTACTCAATCGATAAAAGAAAAAGCAGATATGTATAACGTCCCACATCGGGTAGAAAATTTTAGACAATGGTTCGGAACCATTATAAATATGACTAATATGAAACTTAAAAATCCAAAATCTTGAATGGAAGATTACAACAAAAAAAAGTTTTATTAAATTTTAGGGAATCCAAAATTTTAAAATCTTGATTGGTTAAAAATGAGTTTTTGGAAAACAAAAACCAAAATCTCTCTAGAAATCTATAAAACATTCAAGGTTTATATTTTATAGAAATATGATTTAACAGGTTTGAGTTTTATGTTTTTCTTACGGGTTAACAAAACAAAAAAATAACAAATATAACTTAAACATACTTTTTTTAGTCCCGCAAGTTACAAAAAAATATCCCGCGAGTTAAGTAATAAAAATAACAATCAAAAATACAGTTACACAATCTTAAACACTAAAAAAGTAATAAAATTAACACATATAACTAAAAAAAATATATATATTTTGCTTTAGTCAAAACAATCGTCCCGCGATGTATCGCGGGTTAAAACCTAGTTCTCAGTCAAAAAGTAATCTTTTATATTTTGCTTTACTGTTATTATTTTATTTATCAATACAAAATAAATCAAGAATAAAAGAAATTTTAATCAATTTACAAAAATTTAAAGAAAATGTAAATAGAAATAAATTTTTTAGTTTTTCTTACAAATGAATGTATCTATATTCATTACAATTTTTGTAGGTTATTTCAAATATTTTTTTTTTATAAATTTTATCTTCTCCAATAACACTTGAGGAATCTTTTTATTTTTCAGATTTTTTGTAATATTTATTTATTTTTATTTTACAGATAATAATAATAAATTAAATATCAATTAAAAGTTACGTTAATCTTATAAAATATTAAATATACTTGCGCCTAATCCATTGTATGTTAACTAGTAATATTGTATGTATTCAAAGATTCACTGTATCTATGAATGTACTTAATTAAGCATATGTTGTTGATTTGGAGGCGACAAAAGGCTATAGATATCTTTCAACTAAAGTTTTATAATGATTTAATGTAAATTCTAAAAACCAAAAATTGTTGTTTGATTCTAAATAAAGAAAGCTGCGCCTATTTGAGTCGTTTAAATTGTTTTTATGGTAACACCAATACATTAATTTTGTCCAAAAGAAAGAGAATTTTATTTAGTTTTTTAATCCTCCCAGAATATTAGTATTTGCAACATTAATTACTCTTGGTCTTCTATGCCATATTTTTATTTAATCATTTTTATAACGTTTATCGTCAATATTTTATTTAAAAAACAGAAGATAATTCTCACCAATACCACTAAAATACCACGAAACTAAAAACTAAAATTTTTAACATTCAAAACTAAACCCTAACTTTACTATAAACATTATATTTTAAATATAAAATAGCCAACCGAAGCCTTAAAATTAAATTCTACATTTTTAAAAATCAGTTTTTTAAATGTTTATGAAATTTTAGAAAAATAAAACTGCTAATAATATTTATGGAAAAACTAAAAAAAAATTATGATATTTTTGAAAGAAAAACTTAAGATATGGTATGTAGAAAATTTCTAGAAAACAAAAGAAACAAAGATCGAGTAACAAAGACAATCTAGATTACTAGTTTATAACTCAAGTAATCCATGCAGACGCGCAAGTGTCTTTGTCACCCTAATTCAAATATTAGCTTCAAACGTAACAATGTTTGCTCCTTATCCAACAATACTTACAAAATACTCTAATCCCAAATTTTAAAATTTCATATATATACATCTTACAATACCTACTCATTACCACCAACTCTTTTATTCCCTTTCCCTACTTGACGACTTCAATCTTTAATTTATCATTTCTCTATATCATTAAGCAAAACCAAAAATGGAGAGATCAGTCCAACGTACGAATCTACAACACGTTTGCATCCTTAGTACACTAACAATCTTCTTGTCTTTATCAAGACCAACTCATGCAACAAAACAGCTCAATGTGTTAAGCTTCGGAGCTAAAACTAACGGTATTGTTGACTCAGCTCTAGCTTTTCTCAAAGCATGGGATGCAGCTTGTGGCTCAACGGACGCAGCCGTTATATACGTGCCGAAAGGGCGATATCTAGTTAGCCCGGTTCGGTTCATTGGTGTAGGTTGCAAGAGTCTTAATATCGTTTTTAGGATCGATGGTACTCTTGTTGGTTCGGAGGATTACATGTTTCTTGGGAAAGAAGCAAACTGGCTCAGCTTTGAACGAGTCAGTGGAGTTTCTATTATAGGTGGTTCTCTAGACGCTAAGGGACCATCGTTGTGGTCTTGCAAAGCTTCTTCTAGCAACAATAACTGCCCAGTTGGTGCTACTGTACGCTTATGCAAGAACTTATCAATATCTTTTGAATAAAACCCTAGATGTCTCTGACTCTTTTTGTTTTGTTTTTGTGAATGATGTAGACAATGAGTTTTGTGGAGTCGAGTAGAATCAAGGTGAAGGGGTTACTGTCATTGAATAGCCAAATGTTCCACATTGTTATCAACCGATGCCGTGATGTTAAGCTCGATGATATTAGGATCGTAGCTGATGGAAAAAGTCCAAACACAGATGGTATTCATGTTCAGCTCTCTACTGATGTTGAGATCCGTAACGCTTCCATCAAAACCGGTGACGACTGTATCTCTATTGGCCCTGGAGCCAAGAACTTGTGGGTCGAAGGAATCACATGTGGCCCTGGTCATGGAATCAGGTACTTGGCTTGGCTATACTTATAACGTACGAGTGTATACATATAATACAAGTTTCTTTTATTTAAATTGTAGCATTGGGAGCTTAGGAAAGGATAGAGAAGAAGAAGGGGTTCAAAATGTGACAGTGAAGAAGACAGTGTTTGTAGGAACAGACAATGGATTGAGAATCAAGTCATGGGCTAATCCAACATCTGGTTTTGTTCAGAGGGTTCGGTTCTTAGACTCTCTTATGTTCAATGTCAAGTTTCCTATAATTATCGACCAACACTATTGCCCTCATAACATCAACTGTCCTTCTGAGGTAACTCATACTATAGAGTATAGCTAGATATAATAAAGATGACTATATATGTAAGTAGAGGAGTTAAGCATCTCAAATTACAATTTTGTTGTTAATGATGATTCAGGAATCAGGAGTGAAAATAAACGATGTAATTTATCAAGGCATAAGAGGAACATCGGCTACTAAAGTTGCTGTGAAATTGGACTGCAGTTCTAAAACTCCATGCACACGTATTATAATGAAGGACATAAACTTGAAATATGCTAATGAAGCTGCACAATCTTCTTGTAACAATGTCCTTGGGGATAGTACTCTCGGTTTAGTCAAACCCCAAGCCTGCTTCTGATACCATTAAGGAACAATAATGATGAAAAAGACATGTAGATAATTTGAAGAAACTCAACCAAAAATTCATATTTGACCAAGTCTCTTTGATTAGATCTTCTTACCTTTGATTTAGTTGCTAAATAATAGAAAACATATCACATCATGACCTCTTTTGTCCACTTTAGTAATTGTTATTTCAAGTTTGGGAACTCTTTTTAAAAATGGTTTTAAAAGGATTTACAAGGATTTATAAAGATATTTACAAAGATTTAAAAATAGTTTTAAAGGATTTACATGGGGTTTAGAAGTTTACAAAGGTTTTTAAGGGGTTTACAAAGGTTTTTAAAGGGTTTACAAGGACTTTAAAATGGTTTTTAAGGATTTACAGGAGTTTTTAAAGGTTTTAGAAGTTTAAAAAAGTTTTTATTAAAAGATTAACCACGGTTATAAGGGGTTTAAAAGGATTTACAAGTGTTTATAAATGTTATAATATGATTTTAAAATGTTTAAAAAGGTTTACTAAAGTTTTGAAAGGTTTTGGATGACTTTTAAAAGATTTTTTTTTTGAGTTATAAAAATATTTACAAGGTTTTTTAAAAGGTTTTTAAAGGAATTGCGGAAATATTAGGGCTGAAAAATTTTGGCGGGAAATTTTTTGTCGGAAATTTTTGGCTGGAAATTTTTGAAAAGAATATTATTTTTGTTGGAAAGAATATTATTTTTTTTGTCATGGGTTATATTAAATGAGTGTAATTTAGTCATTTTATACATTGAAAAAGTATTTTTGAAAATGGATACCTAAAAAAGATATTTGTATAAAAGTGTATTATAAAAAAGATTATTTGTGCAAATGCTCCAAATATTAATTAAAAATTACGTTAATCTTATTAAATATTAAATATACTTGCGCCTAATCCATTGTATGTTAACTCATTGAACGTATTTAAAACTAGTAATAACGTATTTATTCATAGATTCAATGTATCTATGAATGTACTTATTTAAGCATATGTTGTTGATTTGGAGGCGACAAAAGGCTATAGTTATCTTTCAACTAAAGTTTTAAAATGATTCAATGTAAATTGATTCTAAAAACCAAAAAATATTGTTTGATTCTAAATAAAGAAAGTTGCGCCTGTTTTAGTCGTTTAAATTGTTTTTCTAGGAACGCCAATACATGAATTTCATTTATTAGTTTTCTTTAATCCTCCCAGAATATTAATATTTGCAACGTTAATTACTCTTGGTCTTCTATGCCATATTTTTATTTAAACTTTTTTATAACGTTTTATCGTCAATATTTTATATAAAAAACAGAGGAGAATTCTGGTTAATACCACTAAAATATCACAAAACTAAAACTTAATCCTAACTTCACTCTAAACATTATATTTTAAATATAAAATAGTCAATCAAAACCTTAAAATTAAATTCTACACTTTTAAAAACCAGTTTTTTTAATGTTTATGACATTTTTGAAAAATTAAACTGTTAATAATATTTATGGAAAAACAAATTATGATATTTTTGAAAGAAAAACTTAAGATATGGTATTGTAGAAAATTTCTAAAGAACAACGATCGAGTAAATACAAAGATAATCTAGATTACTAGTTTATAACTCAAGTAATCCATGCAGACGCGCAAGGTCTTTGTCACCTTATTATTATATTGGAAAAAGATGTCTGGATACACCAACTATAGAAAAATGCATGGTCACACATACCAAGTATTCTATTGTACACTCAGCTACACGAATTAGATGTATTGCATGGCTACATGCGTCAACTATACAACGTCATGTAGTTAACACTATAGACATAAAATTCTGATACAGCGGTCAACTGATTCTGGCGTTGTGTGACCATGTAATACATCTAATTCGTGTAGCTGAGTGTACAATAGAATATTTGGCATGTGTGACAATGCATTTTTCTATAGTTGGTGTAGCCTGACATCTTTTTTCCTTAAAAATAAAATAAAAATAAAGGATTTATGAGGAGAGTCAATAAGAGTTGTGGGAATATAAGTTGGAGTGTCAACAAAAAGAAAATCATAAATAAAATGGTTTTAGTTGAAAGCAAACAAAAAATTGTTCATAAATCAACCGAACCAAATCAATGTGAAGAATTAAAGCTTTCAGAACAAGCAATAAATTACGCGGGAAAATTAAAGTAATTTGATTCATTGCTTTGACCGAATGTCAAAAACTTGGATTCGTTCGGTTTAGAACCGTTGTGGTTAACAAGAAAGGAAATCAAAAGGACGTCAAGAATATAATATCAAACATCCCATTTCACTAAATCCAACAAGCTCATGCTCATCACACCAAAACTAAACCTAAAGCTTCACCCTTATTGATCTTGCTGAGCCCGGTCTCATGTCCTACAACCTATAGCTGAGGCCTGCGAAACCTACGGCTTCTTCCAGGTTTGGTTCTTATCAACCCTTAAACTACATGAAGATATTTAGCTTGCTTGCGAAACAAGTTAAGCTATATATGTTAATGGGCTTGTAGGTGGTGAATCATAGGATCTGAGCAGGAACATATAGAAGTGTACTGTAAGAAATTCTTTGAGCTTCCGTACGAGGAGAGATCAAAATACATGCATGTCGGCTAATTGTTTAATTTGTCCATAATTTCCATAAATTACCCTTGTCAATTTTGAAAACTATTTTCCTTTCAAACTAATCAAGGGTAATTTTTGGAATTGAAACTAATTTTTAACTATGATTAAATGTGTACTTCTCTTTTAATTATAAGAAGATGGATTCTCTCATATATTATTATATATGTAAACCTTTCAATGGCTTTGCCAAAGCATAGAGTATTTCTGTTGTACCGAAACTCTTCGGATTTGCTTCACACCCCTAGCTCACTCCAAAACGATGCCTCGCCAAGTGTCCACCTCTGTGAAAAGGAGCACCACCCTCTCTATAGATGTTTCTTGGTTGATGATGCGATCATGATGCATGTCCTATACATATAGTATATATGTCAAGTTGTTTTTAATCAGAAATTAACTCTCTCTTCTTGTTTTTTTTTTTTTTTGGGGTGTAAGACCTTTTGAGTTGAACCGCACGTATGGCTCTTCGAATAATAGTAATTTACTCATTTATGTGTTTATTTTGGCTGTGGAAAAATGTGATGACGAAAACCAAGTTTTCATGTTGGCATGTTTCTTTTGGTTTGGTAATCCTTACGTTTGAGAATTGTATTAATAATAAAACGAAGTTATCTGAACCTGAATTGCAAAAGCCGACTGTTTCCATCTATTATATATATACTCGGCCACTGTAAGAAAATGGAGAAAGTGATGGTTATAAAGTGTTTACAATGGACAAGGCCACAATGCCTAAATGAGGTGAACGTAGAGTCATTGTCTCCTGGTTCTAATGAGTATTTTCAGTTGGGTCCGAATTTCCCAAATACATTTCTAGGAAGATTGTTAGAGATAGTTTAGAATTTGGTAGTATACAATTCTAGAACGACATAACATGAGAAAACAGGTTGAAGCTTTTTCTTGTGGAGAAAGATACCAAACCGTGTTTACCATAAAGACATTTACCAAGGATGTCTATGGTTAATCTGTCATAGTATGTTGAATAGATTGGATTGAATTACTATGTTAACACTCTATTCTTTGGGTTCAGTTCATTCAAAGTTAATCAAGAAAAACTAAAAGCCAACAAACAGAGGATTCATAATGACCTAAGATAAAAAGAAGAAGCTGGTCTTACATAAGAAGTTAGTCTTAATAGACTACTTGCATAAACAAGCCATAAGGTAAGCTCTAAAGGCTAAAGCCACTCCTCACCATCGATGAAGGAGATGTTGGTGAAAGGAGCCGCTTCCACATCGGTGAGTTGCTTCCCATAGGGAACTCTTCCACTATGATTGGCTCCCGGTCCGTAGCACCGATGTTCTCCGAAGTAAACCGTCTTTTGCGTCTTGTGATCTTTCATGTCATTCCATCCTTCATTCGACACAACTTGAGACATGTAGGTCTTGGAGAAAACAACACGCGCATAAGGTCTCCATGCACGTCCAAGCCACACCTTCCCGGTTCCGTCTATCCTACAATTGACAAAAGAAAAGCCTGTCTTCTCATCTTCCAATTCCTTTCCATGAGCTGTGATACATCCGCTCATTCCCGATGCACTCTCTTTTGCTATCGAGTGAATAATACAGTCCTGCTAACAAAATCAATGTGTTAAGTCGTATTTAAAATTTCTATCATGTTTGTCTTTAATATTTACCTGGTAGATTGATCTTCCATTACCAAAGATGATATATATGGATCCTTGAATAAAACAATGTTTAAAGAAATGGCGTCCTCGGTTATCTAAGAGTGTATCTTGTGCACCGTAGAAGCCACAACCGTAAAAGGCGGCTTGGTCCCCATCAATCCGCAAAGCAACCGCCTGAGCACCTATCATACCTGGATCAGGTTCCGGTGCGTAGTTCTTTTCCCATCAAACAAAATATATATATATATATTAGAACTCTTAAACGAATGAGTTTCACAAAATAATTGATTGTTGATGATGGCTCTACCTTAAAGCTAATGTTGTAAGCCACAAAGTTAGTTGAAAATATAGCAAACGAGTAGCTATTGGCAGTGCTTCCTGAAGAATTAGCGGTGTCATTCCATTCAATAATAGTGCTCTCAAAACCAGTTCCTTGCAGTACAATGTTCCTTTCCCTTTCACTAATGATAACCTTTTCTCTGTTTTGTTTTTGCAAGAAACCTAATATTACTACAAGAGAAATAACAAGAAAAACAAAAAAATACTAGTTTGTATAGAATATATACCTGTAGACACCAGCTTTGACATGGATGAGGATCTTGGACTTGCTTAAATCAGGGACAGAGTTTACAGCTTCCTGGACAGTAATGAAACTTCCCGAGCCCTTCACGTCAACGACTAACACCAGAGAGAAGCCAGCTGAGACAGTTGAAATTTCATAGAGAGACGTAATGGAGGAGAGAAGGGAAATGAAGATGATGATCTTAAGATTGATCATGATCAAAGGTGATGAAAAAGTAAAAAACAGAGAGAAAAGCTTTAGTTTAGCAAACTGATGAAAGAAGCGAGAGAAGGGGTTTAAATTAGTGAGGGATATATGTAAATTATAGTAAATTCAATGCATTACAAAATAAGACAAACACTAGGATTTACCCCGTGCTACACCACGGGTCCATAATTTAATATATTTCTTTGGTTGATCATTTTCGTAGTTGATTTATATAATTTAGGTTTGTATATGTTTATTTTATTTAATTTAATATAATTTTATAAATTTGTATTATAAGTAAATTCATAGATATATCTGGTAAACCCGCTGTACATCGCGAGACAATTTTGTTGTAAATAAAAAATTATATTTTAACTTAACCCGTAAAAGATTTTAAATATAGACAACCCGCAGAAAAATATAATCATATTTATGTAAACTAAAACCCGTTCAAGCATATTATGTCCAATATTATTATATTTTAAATATTTGTAGAGTTAAAATATTAGTAATACTTTTAATTTTTGTTGAGTTTAAATATTTTTCATTATTTTAATATTCTATAAAAATTAAATA
>NW_006238917.1:14506510-14511698 GCF_000375325.1 Capsella rubella | reverse complement strand
TTTTTAGCACGTGATGCTTTAAACGTTACTCAGCTAATTTTAGTGTCTATTTCCATGTTTGTAAACTACATAGTAGCATACATTTTGATTCTCCTCAGTTGAATAATTGATTAATTGTTCTAAAAAAAAATCAGTTTTTGAGAGAAATTCATTAGAAACCTAAATTACTAACTCAAAATAAAATTAAAAAAGTAATATTTGCTTATGATAGTTTATAGATAGTTGAAGTATCTTCAAAAAATTTGGAATTTTTGGTTTGATTGATATCATGTATAGTGAAATGACTCTCCCATGATTAAAGTTGTATTTTATAAGCTAAGGGATCAATTTTGCAGAAAGATAAATAGCATAAATATAAGCTAATAATAATTATGATCATGATCATCCAAAAAAAAAAAGAATTGAAAAATTGTTAAATAAGAGAAGACTGTTGATACAAAAGAAAATGAAAAAAATAAAGGACTTTTGTGTAGAGTCAACAAGAGTTGTGGAAAGTTGGAGTGTCAAAAAAAACAAAAAAACAAAAAAATCATAAACAAAATGGTTTATAAACCAAACCGAACCAAATCAACTTAGAAGAATGAAAGCTATTGCTAGTTTACTACAAGGATATATAGGAGGATGAATTACGCGGGAAATTTTGATTTTTATTTTTTTTGAATTTTTTTTTTGAATTTAATATTAAATTATATTAAAAGAAAAAATAACGTTATTACAACAAACGCAACAATAGTTGAAATTTTTCTGATAAAAGATTTAAATTAACAACCTCCTTTGGAAAAAGCGAAAAAAATCTAAATACGAGTTTGGAGCCAACGTTGGAAACCTTCATCGTATCGCCTATCTCCTATCTTCAACGTTGGAAATTTTGATTTTAAAGTTATTTATTTTCTTTATATAAAGTTATTTTTGTAACGAAGTTTGAAAAAGATGTACATTCATTGTAATCGATCACATCTATAATACTGTTAATCATTACTTGGATTTTTACGTCGACGGAAACTGTCAGTGATCGATCGATCGGTCCCTTACCCAAAAAGGAAAGATTCTCTGATTTTTCCATTTTTATCTTTCATTAACTTCTTATGAAATATTGCCATTTTGGTTTAGTATTATTAGCAGATCGTATTAAATGGTTTCTGTCGTTAGTTTGTGCAATTAAGAAACCATTGCAGGTCTATTCAGAGGGTTGGTGTCTGATCTGTAACACTACTACTGATTCTGCTTTTAGTTTTACACCCATCTTCTGTTTTTATTTGTTGTTATGTAATAAACTAATCACATAAAGGCACACATCTCTTCTTTCGTTTTATAAGTTATAATTTTCTTTTTAAAATTAACTTTGTTTGGGAAAATCACATATATTATAAAAACCTAAATTCTCCATATTTTTTTTTTATGAAAGTTCATATATATGGTTCTAGATCACAAGTATAGTAACTGTATTTGAAAGATTTATAAAGAATCAACTCTCTTTATTGTTTAAGAAACTCTCTCAAAACTTAAGCTCTCAATCTCTCAAAGTCTTATACATAATGTCATGACTCAATACCTACATATTTATATGAAAACCTATTCCTAATCCTATTAGAAATACATACACTTAGATAACTCCTAAAGTATATGATCATTATCTCTAATTAAACCATTGCTTGGTTTTGGATTAGGATAGCTTCCTCTCCAAGTTATCTCTTCAAGCTTAACTCAACAATGGTACGGTACGTACCTAGAGAACATCTCTAGACAGTATACTATCCATGAGACACATCTATATTACGAAATTTGAATGTATCAAGAAAAATAACATAAGGTTTAATTACTGACTACTACGTGCTGACCAATGAAATGGAAAACATTATAAGGTTAGTGTGTGGAGCCTTTAAATTTTTTCGCCGAAAATATTAAATACCTACATTGGAATCTTATATAAGAAGATATTTTTATATTAATAATCGGACCTATTATATAATCCATAAACTATCATTAACGTTATCACTAAAATATTGTACTGTGGCATCTATTTCTAAACCTAACAAGAATATTTCAAAGCCAATTACTACATAATCTTTCACTAGAAATAACCCTTTCATTAAGCCACAATGGCTCATCAATCCTCGATCATATTCAACTTTTCCAATCCAATCAAATTTCACTATTTCTCCTTCATAAAGGCTGCTGATATATATTGGTTCGTTTGACATATCCGACTATAGATGAGCGATAGACATTTGATTTTTATTTTTATTTTTTTTTTGCTGTTAAGAATGGTGAAAGCATATATAGACAGTCTTGCTTTAAATCATCTACTATTTATTCAATTGTTCTTTGTTAACTTTTACTGAAATTTTGTCATAAAAATCATGAAACTTCATAACACTATGAGCATCTAAATCAAACCAATACTTTTCAGATACGCAAAACTTTTGAGTTCATTTTTAGCCGTTTTCTCAACTTCATCATTTTGGTTGGGTAGGTAAATAAATTTAAACTCTATTGTAACTTTAAACATATACTTAATACGTTTTTCTACTATTAACTTCCACCAGACCTCAACGGACCTAACCACATTTGCACCCCTAGTTGTTCTGAGTTACAAGTCTGCACCAGAGAGCCTTTTTACACTGATCAAAAAGAAAAGAATACGATATATATAGGATTGTCAAAGGAAAACAATACGATAGGCTTGAGCTACATATTTTATTGACTATTAAAAAGCCTCCCTTGATCACATTTAGTCTCGAAGATGTTATATAGATCATTAGATTAATGCTAGATTATGGTAGTATATATATATATATATAATCTTCCAGCTTGCTTTCCACGTTTTCTATGGCTCGTATTATGATATACATTGATAAAGAAAGGCTAGTGAAAATCAAAGATTATGGGTTGCATAAATTTTGACCTTGTCGTGAGGGCTGCTATACTGAAATAATGTCATTATTACTGGGGTTTATAAACAGTATATTTTCTCATCTGTAAATTCCAATTTTTGTTTTAGCTAAGCAGCAACATATATAGACGAATTGAGAACAACAATTAGTGTCTTTACATCTGTATGTATTAGCAACCTTGTTGTCTTTAGAATTAATTGTCTTTAGATCATTCTTAATGTTTCTTGGTGGTAGACATGTAGGAGATAGACTTATATTTAAATGACTAAAAGTATTTATGTACATTAAATTAAAAATAAAATTAATTCTAACAAATTGTTTAAGACACCCTTGTATACTGAGGTAAAAGAACCAAATGACAAAACCTCTTATCTCCAATGGTAAGAACTCATGAATATTCTTACCAAATTTTTTTCTATTAAATTTTTGGATTTTTCAATGTTTAAAAACCCATGGGGAATTCTTAAGAAAAACCTTCTCCAATAGTAAAACCCATGAAGAATTTTTTGTTTTTGAAAATAATTGGTGTTTGAAGAGTTCATCAACAACTTGTCAAATGCAAAATGATTCATGATTTACACATATTTTGATATAAAAAAAAAATGACTATAAAATAGAGATTCAAGACAGAGATTTGGTGTCTTGTCTTCTACTTAACTTATACAAGTGTTAATATCACAAAGAAAAGCACAATTTGACTCACAGAGAACGCTTCGGCTGAGGAACAAGCCATTGGTATAGATTGTGACCTTATGGGGATTGACATTGTCAAGGTTGTGAAATGGCTCTCCCATTCCCTGCAAAACACATCCAGCTCCATGAGAAACTGGTATAGCCAGACCTTAAACTTTCATGACATTAATTCATTAGAAAACATAAAAAGATAACATGAAGCAAAACAAGTACAATTAATTAACCAACCAATAAACATGACATTAAAATGAACTGATTCATGACATCCTCACAGAACATAAATAGAAACGGATACAAAACTGTTTCATACATAGGACACAAAACTGATTCATGAACATAAAAAGACACAAAACTGAATCATACTAAGGAAACTCAAAGTTGATACAAACTGATCAGAAACTAAAAACTGATTCATACAAAGGGAAAAATACCAACGAATGTATAAAAAAATACCGGTTCTTAATATATTATATATTTTTGTTTTAATTTTGATCTAATTAATATAAAAAAAAAACCTCTTAAGAGGTGCTCTAACATGAGGCAATTTCTACACTACCAAAAAAAAAAAACATGAGACAATTTCTGAACTATTGTGCAACAAAGTGAAGTGAACCAACCATAGGATCCTAGAGACTATACTTTCTCATGTCATCATAATTAATTAGGATCAAAAAAATCTTAAAAGAAGTAATAAATAATCTGTCTAAAAAGAAAGAATAAAATATGTTGACCAGAAAGAAAAAAAAAAGAAAAATTAGTGAGAATACAGAACCGAAGAAGGAAAAAAATATAAAAATTGACCAAATAAAGGAAACAAATATAAATGAAATTAATTCATATAATCGAGTCGTCCATAAAATTAACATTTGTTTGTTTTCTTTGGAAACTATCAAATGGAATACTAACAATTATGTGATGGATTCCCTTCTAATATAATATTAGACTCAATGACTTTGAGACAAGTCTAAAAGTTGTTTGCATAAGTCATAAGAAAATTGAAAGAGTTGGAAAAAGAGAGAATTAAGGATGATGGCTTCAAAGAGTTTGCTTATCGTTCTCTTAATTGTCTCTCTCTTTGGTCTTCACCACTGTATGATAATTTGTTCAAGCTTTTTTTTTTCTTTTTTTTTTCGTTTCTAAAATTCCTACAAACCAAAAACTACTAGTTGTTTGATGCGACACAAGCATACTCGTCTCATCTCACCCATCTAAATTCATATTTACATTTGTCAATTTTGTGTCATATGATTCAATGGATTCATATCCAAACACATCCAATAAAATCAGTGTTTCTCCCTAAAACGAAAACATGTGTTATCCAGCATAAAATTTTAGTGGGTGCAAAATGAAGCAATAGGGAATTGAACCAGCAATAGCAAGCTTTAGATCCATACAGACTTAACCACTTCGCCACTACAATGCTGTTGGTCATTATCTAAAGTTTTTTAATTTATACGTTACGGGGGGCAAGTGCCACCATCATCTATAATGTAGGTCCGCCCCAAGTTGTAATATTACACTTGTCAGTCACATACATGATTTTATATATATATATATATATATATATATATATATATATATATATATATATATATATATAT
>NW_006238917.1:14438332-14506410 GCF_000375325.1 Capsella rubella | reverse complement strand
TTAAAACTTGGTCTATATATATATATATATATATATATATATATATATATATATATATATATATATATATTGGGATAGTGAATTAATATTGTATATGTAGGTCGTCCAAACTACGATCGCGATCATCCAAAGGGGATAGAAAGATGCTTTCACAAATTTATGGGAGAGCCATGGACTCTCGAGTATTTGTGTTGTATCAAAGATCCTTCCAAATGCTTTCCTTTCATCTATCCTGAACATTGCCTCACACAGTGTCCTCCGCTAACAAAACTTGAAGCACCGTCTCTTCCGGTCGATGATGCAACAGTATTGCCTCATATGTAAAAAATTGCTCTCTATTGGATTATGATTTATCAGATAATGTTTCGTGTATCATGCATGAATTTTTAGTCTAATATTTAAGTAAAAAGTTTAAGAAGACTTTTCGGATTTTATATATTTAGTTAAGACCATCAACAAATATCAAATTTAAAGAGAAAACCATATATATATAATTAGAGCAAGCATTATGATGAATGAATGAAAGAAATAAGGTAGTCAGAAAAGAAAAAAAAAACTGAAAGAAAGAAGAGAAATAATAATGGCGAACTAATAAGCTCAAAGAAACAGATTGTTTTTTGGAAAAAAACATATTTTGTGTTGAATTTTATGAAATTAGGGGAAAACGGCTAATTTTCCCATGAACTTAGTTGCTTTATCGTATTTATATTTTATATACAATTTTAAAGTATACCTGAAACTAAACTTAACTAAATTTGAATTTTGTACATAAACAATCGAAATTCGGTTAAAACCATGAAATCGATAAACGATGTTACAGTTCTGTTAACATATGATGATGACTAGGATGCCACGTGGAACTTAAGTAGTTTTATATAATTTAGGGAAAAATACATTTAAATAAAAAAGATAACTAGCCCAGGGATCAAACCTAATAGCTTTGAATCCATGAGCAAGCGTTTTACCAGCTGACCTACAGTAACATATTACATCATTGCAAACATATCTATCTTAACATTTTTGAAGTACATTTTGTACTAAAATCAATTTTGGCTTATAACCTTTTATTTTGTAATATTTGCATAATTAAACTCTTGCCATTTGAATAAATAACAAAACTTAAAAGTAAATTTTGTAATTAAATCACAAGCAAATCCCAAAATTGGAAACCAAATATTTATTACATAAAAATGTTTCCTAAAATCCCTCTCTAATAAACCGAATCTCTCTCCAATATATTTATATAATCTTATGTGTTTTAAATTTATATTATTACATAAAATATGTTTATAATAAAAATACAATTTTTTCACACATTTTGCAATTTAAATTTTTGAAAACGGACGTAGTTAACTCAATCAATAAAGAAAAGAATATATGTACAACGTCTACATAAGATATAAAATTTTAGATAATAGTTCAAAACCTTTATAAATAAGATTAATATGTTTACAACTACAAATGAGCATAAACTTTGATTTCTCAAGTATCCAAATTAAAACTTTTATTAGCTTAATCCGGTTCTTTATTTAAGGAAAATAAAAATTTTAAAAGTTTTCAGAATATTATAAATTTCAATTTTTTAACAAGTTTAAAATGTGATAAATATTAAAACTTTAAAAAGCTGAAAATTCTGATTTTATTTAATTTTTATAGAATATTTAAATAATGAAAAATATTTAAACTCTACAAAAATTAAAAGTATTACTAATATTTTAGCTCTACAAATATTTAAAATATAATAATATTGGACATAATATGATTGAACGGGTTTTAGTTTACATAAATATGATTATATTTTTCTGCGGGTTGTCTATATTTAAAATCTTTTACGGGTTAAGTTAAAATATAATTTTTTATTTACAACAAAATTGTCTCGCGATGTACCGCGGGTTTACCACATATATCTATGAATTTACTTATAATACAAATTTATAAAATTATATTAAATTAAATAAAATAAACATATACAAAACTAAATTATATAAATCAACTATGAAAATGATCAACCAAAAAAATATATTAAATTATGGACCCGTGGTGTACCACGGGGTAAATCCTAGTATATATTTATATATCCTCTAGTAGAAAAACTAAGAACAATAAACGTTTATTCTTTTTTTTTCTCCCAGTCTTCAACAGTTGAGGTATTTATGATAATCAATTTTTCTTAATTTTAAATTAAGAAGTCCTACATCAACTGCAGAGACTAATTTCAAATTAGGATGCCTGAGAAATTCAATCCAATCACATTTTTTTTTCGTTAACAAAATCAAGTTGAACTATTAAAGGATTATATTTGATACATGATTTTAATCAAATTCGATATAATCTACCAAAAAAAAATCCCAATTCTTGATCCAATATATGAAAAATAAGGAAGAAGGTATTGTTTACAGTCACTTTTAATCAGAAAAGAGAAAGCAAAAGTAGCAAAAACTCAAAAAAGGGTTTTCTTTTCTTACTAAGTTTTTAATTCATGTGTAGTCTTATCCCTCCGTTTCACATTGTTTGATGTTTTGGAAAAAAAATTTGTTTCTAAAAGATTGATTTTGTAGATTAAAAAATTAAAACTATATTTTTACTTTATACTTTTTTCCACATGGCAATTACGTAATGATTTATATTTTCTCTTTCTATCAAAAAGTAATTATAAATTAATTCATAAACAAATATTTAATTTTACCTTAATATGTGTGAAAAATCTAAAATATCAAACTTTTAGAAACAGAGGGAGTAGTATATATAAACGTATTTGGTTGATGTATACAAACGTTGCGAGAGAGCAGCTGGTTTTATGTTTGGTCGTTGGCTTTGGAGGTCATTTTATCGGCTCTCACTCTGACATTATTTTACTCAACTTTTTTAATATTCCTAAAAAATATAAATAAATAGTAAAACGATGTCGTTTTATAATTTCATCCTTCCATGTGGCATCATAGTCATCATATGTTAAGGGAATTGTAACACCATTTATAGAGTTGATGGTTTTGACCAGATTTAGACTGTTCGTGTAGAAAGTTCATATTGTAGTTAAGTTTATGTAGTTTCAAACACAACCTCAAAGTTTTGTATATATAAACGATAAAGCAACTAAGTTCATGGGGAAATAGCCGTTTTGATCTATAGACATTGCTTCGTTGCTTCGATTGCTGTTTTCATGTTGGCGTGTTCCTTGTGGTTTGGTAATCCTTAAGTTTGAGAATCGTACTTTTGAGAATTGTACTTATAACAAAACAAAGTTATATGAACCTGAATTGCAAGAGCCGACTGTTTTTATCTATTATATATACTCGACCGGTGTAAGAAAATGGACAAACCGATGATTATCATTATAGAATGTTTGCAATTGATAAGGACACAAGCCTAAATGAGGTGTCAAAAAACGATATCTAACAGGTTAGTAAAAATGCTATATCATTGTGGAGTTCACCATATATCCATCTTTTTCTTTGGTCCAAGAGCTCAACACGTAGATACCAAAAGCATCATAAACAGATTTAGGCCAAAATATTTTAAAAACCATGAGTTAAAATTTCTTATGTGGATTGATAACTACTGTAGATGCAAAGCATTTTGGACTCAACCAGTCACAAACACATCAAAGCTAGTGAGTGAAACAGAGATAGGTGCTATTAAATCAACTCAAACAACATAATATCGGCATCTGTGGTTTGTATTACAAGGTGGTCTAAAATGTAACAGTTAATTAATAGCTTTACATCAACAAAAACTTTCAATAGAAAACTAAATTATTAACATGTTAATATTTGTTTATGAACGTTTTGTAAACACTTGAGGTTTCTTTTAAAATTTGAATTTTTGGTTTGATTGATATTATGTATAGTGAAATGACTCTCGCATGATTAATGTTGTATTTTATAAGCCAAGGATCAGTGTATTAATAATAATAGTTGCTGATCATGAATTCATGATCATCTTAAAAAAAGAAAGAAAGAATTGAAAGGTGGCTAAGAGATTCATGGCAGACTTTTGGAGGAAAAATGATTTATGGGAAGAGCCAAGAGTTGTGATACTTAAGAGTGTAATACTGAAAAAAAAGAAAAACAATTTCTATTTCCCCAAACAATCGTAGAAAAACAAAACAAAATGGTTAAGTTGAAAGCAGAAAAAAAAATTGTTTGCAAACCAAACCGAAGCATTTATAAATTATCAACCGAACCAAAACAATCTGTAGAACTTAGAACTAATGCTCAACCAAAATTTCATATTGACCAAGTCTCTTTGATTAGATGTTTTTATCTTTTATTTAGTTGCTGGACATTTTTAAAACTGTACTAAATTTTATAAAAAATTTGACAATTTACACTATATATTGTTGTTATTTGAAAACTATACTTTTAATATTAAAATGGACGAAAATACCCTATTATTTAATCACCAATATTAAATAAATTAACTAAAAACAGTAAAATGTTAATTTAAAAAATATTTTAAATTTTAAAATTAAAAAACGTATTAATATTTTTAATAACTAAAAATTATATTTTTTAAAGTAATAAATATATTAAAATTTTGTTCAATACAAATATAAAAAATAAAATTGATGGCCAAATTTTATTTTATTAAAAAATATGTAATTTAAGATTATGTAATCAATAATATATGTATATATATATATATATATGTATATATATACATATAGACTTATTTTATTCAATGTTGATTCATTTATTAATAAGGTTGATATTTTATTGATTTGTCTATTTACTTATGTTGACTTGTTTTTATTTTTGTTGACTTATATTACAAGAGTCGACTTATATTTTGTTTCGTTATTTTTTTATACTGTCGACTAATTTATACCGTTGACTTATTTGTTATGTTTGTTGATTTAATAAAAAAAATTGATCGATTTGTTTGGTCTTAGTAGACTTATTTCATTTTTATATTGACTATTACTTGGGTTGACTTTTAGAACTGTCGACTTACATATTATGTCTCTCGACTTAATTTTTGTTGTTGTTGACTTATATTACAAAAGTCGACTTATAATTTGTTTCGTTGTTTTTTTGTACTGTCGACTTATTTATAGAGTAGACTTATTTGTTATGTCTGTTGATTTAAAAAAAAAATTGGTCGATTTATTTGGTCTTAGTAGACTTATTTCATTTTTATATTGATTTATTACTTTGGTTGACTTTTACAACTGTCGACTTATATATTATGTTTGTCGACTTAATTTTTGTTGTTGTTGACTTATATTACAAGACTCGACTTGTTATTTGTTTAATTGAATTTTTTACATTGTCGACTTTTTTGAACTGTTGATTTTTTAGGGTTAACTAGTTTAGATACTTTTCATATTAAAGTTAAAAACATGTAAATATCGTTTTCAAAATTTTCTATTAAAAGAAAAAATTGTAAGAGTTATTTGATATTATGCTTATTTAAAATTCATATTTAATTTTAAATCCAAAATTTTATAAATATTATAAATTCGTATTAAATTTTAATTATTTATAATATTATCTATAATAAATTAGTTCAAGATTACTATAATAAATTTTAAAATATTTGAATCTCTAATTTATAACCAGTAGTTTATTGAGAATTTTTGAGAAATACCCCTTTTGGTGTACCCCTTTTTAAAAATACCCCTTTTATCTATCCATTCTCAAAAATACCCCTTTTTAAATATAAAAATTTATAAAGTTTTATATAGTTTATAAGGTAGTTCTATATAAGAACTATTACTGGGAGATTCGATAGAAATATTTTAAAATGTTTTAAATAGTTTTAAATCGTTTTTATAAGTTTTATAAGGTTTTTAAAAGGTTTTTAAAAGAGTTTATACGGTTTTTATAAGGTTTTTATAAAGTTTTTATAATTTATTTTTACGCTATTTATGAAAGGTATATAAAGTTTTATACACATATAAAGGTAATTTATATATATATTTATAAGCTTACACACATATTTGGATAAATTTTAACATTTTTAATGGATTTTTTGATAAAGTTTGAAAAGAGGGTATTTTTAAAAAGAGGTATATGAAAAGGGGTAATTTTGAAATTCCCCCTAGTTTATTTTAAATAATATTCTTAAAATTAAATTATTATTTTTTCAGTTGTAGTTACTAATTAATATTATCTATAATCAATATCTAAAATATTTTTTAAAAATACGAACATAATAAATTAATTTCTAATAATTTTTTTTTAATAATATTGTAAAATATATTAATTTTTTTATTTAGTTTTTGTATTATTAATTTTTAATTATTAATTAAGGGTAAAGTAGTCATTTTTAACTATACATAAGATACATTTCAAATATTTAAAAGAGTTGGTGTAGAATTCAAATTTCAATTTAAAATTAGGATACAACTACAGAATAATCCTAATAGAAAACATATCACATCATGACCTCTTGTGTCCACTTTAGTAATTGTTAATTTAAGTTTGGGAACTCTTCTGTTTAAGTAAAGAAAAAACCAAAAATTAAAGGTGGTCTAAACCATACCACCATAAAATGGATACTCAAGAGAACAAAACAAAAGAGTTCGATCCCATTCCCATGAATCGTATGAATATAACTAAAGTACAAATGAGACATATGTACTTTTATAAAGTTTTGAACAGAAGAATTTACAAATTTTTAGTTTTATATACAATGCCTATAAGCAGTGGCATTGAACGTTTATTTACAACTTGACTTGATAATCCAACCTCAGAAAAGAATAACATTACAGATTTTGTTGGAACATATTTAACAAATCTCCTCTTTATCCAATGCCTCTTGAGCTTCCATTGATGGTTTCATGTAGATTTAGGCCAAAGAATCTCTAGAAGTAGGAGAAATCTCTTCGGTATGAGCAGTGGGAACATAAACTGCATTTACAAGAGCGCTGTTTCTTCGCCCATAGAAAATGTAAACAAGTACTCCGATGAACAGCCAAACCGATACACGAGCCCATGTCCCAGCTCTAAAACATTAGCAAGACAAACATGTTATATATACAGTAGTACAACTCATCCATTAGTATTTACAAATCTGGCGTAATGAATGATTCCTACTCACCCAAGGTTTACCAAGAGATACATGTTGATAAGAATGCAGACGATAGGCAAAAGTGGAACAAACGGGCAAATGAAGCCTGTGAAACGAAAGGGTTATAAGTTACATCTCTAACTTTCTGGTTTGTAGCCAAATGAAATGCTTATAACTACAAAACATTAGGCTGATTTGTTTTAGGAAAAGGGACATCAGTACCTCCAGAATGCCCAAAACTGTGTCTAGCATCATCTTGATCTAAGCAGCTCAGAACAATCAAACCGACGAGAAGGAACAATCCACCAACACCACATAGAGAATAACGGAGGAGTCTGTTGATAATTTGCATAAAAAGGAGATTAAGTATTCTAGTCAAACGCACAAATTTTGAATCCCAGTATCAGACATAAGTTCAAGTAAATAAACAGTTGATAAACTAACCCTGGCAAATGGAAGCTAGAGGCTGCATAGCTTAAAAGAAAGTTTCCAGTACAAGTGAACATAATGCTCCAACCAGCGAGTTTTCTCCTGTTTTCTTTGTTGAGAATCCCTACAGAATCAACAACATATGTGAACCTTTTGCTTATACCAGGACCAGAGATGATCAACAAACATAAAAAGTTCATGCACAATGTGAATAAATACTGATATAAGCTAGTTTGCAAAAAATGAATAGTAACTTACATCCTCCTTGAGCTTCTTGCTTCTCCAGAATTGAGGCATTAGTTTCGTAAAGTAAAGGTTGTGTACTTCTAATGGAAGTCTCAACGTGACTGGATGAGTTCTCTTCACCACTTTGGAAAGGAACAGAACAAATCCTCTCTTGAAGTGATGAGGGAAGAGGTACCTGATAAAAGCTTTGTTAGTTTAGTGCATAGCATTGTAACGAAGTTGGAGATTCCGGTTTGGCCATCGGAAGTTAGTTAGAGACTAACTTTAAATGAAGTATATTCTATAATGTTATTCTTAGATGAAATAAAGTAAAGAAGAAGTTTATGACTCCAAATCATATTATTACCTCATCTGGAGGAACATATCTGACTATCAACACCGAAACAGCAACCATTGTAAATGCAACAAGTGTCCCAACACTCACCTACACCAACAAAAGCTTGTCAAATTCTAGTTACAGGCTATGTGGTGCTTTCAGTACCGGACCAGGTAATTTTGTTGAATCAAAGTGTTTCCTAATTACCATTCCAGCCAGTTGCGAAACATCCATAAAGAAAGCTAAGTTTGCTGCACAACAACCAGTTATTACGGTACCATTTATAGGAACCTGTGTGCGTTGATTCACATTTGAGAAAAATGAAGGCAAGAGACCATCCCTAGCCATTGCCATCAGAATCCGCGGCTGAAAAAAGAAGGCTCTTTGGTGAAAAAGTAACAATTACTTAGCAAAAAGTATGGTACAAAAGGAATCCACAGAGCATCAATGTTTTCTTTCATGAACTATGTTTCTAGTTTACCTGAGGGAGAATGGAGCCCATTAACACAGAACAGAGAGCCATGACAGCACCTAAAGTTATCAAATATCTATAAGAGAAAAAAGGCAGGGGGAAAAACAAATCAAACTCTAAACAAGTCTTGTCAACGAACAGTATTACATCTTAACCAATTTATGGACTTACGCAGCCCATTGCATTCCATGACTAGAAAATGCGGAGGAGATTGGAGTGTCAGGGTCCATAGCATAATACGGCACCAAACCAACAATAACAACAGACACCATCATGTATAGCAAACAAGAAAGCAGGAGTGAAAGACCAATACCAAGCGGTAAATCCCGCTGGGGTTTTTTCACCTGCATATGAAACAGCAATGAAAAAGTATATCAACCAATGCATCCTTCAAATATGATGCTGCAACATTATATGATACGGACCTCCTCTGCCATACTTGCAACTGTATCAAACCCGATGTAAGCAAAAAAAACAGTAGCAGATCCAGTAAGCATTCCATCAACACCATATGGAAAATACCTAAGAAACAAAAACAATATACTCAATATATCTTTAACATTTCGATATGATGGTGGTAGCATAAGGACAGCTCAACTTACCCTGTTGGGAGTTCATAACCAACCCAACCAGTCTTAAAACACAGATAACTACCAACTACTATGACAAATAGCATGACAAAGACATTTGCTGTAGTTACGATTCCCTGAGCAAATGTGCTCTGCAGAGAAGAGATATTTCACTTTTAAAACCAAACAATTGAGTCTGTTCAAACGAGGTAACTGAAAAAATATAAAATATATACCTCCTTCACTCCAATGCATAAGAGCCCTGTGACAACTAACACTAGTACAGCAGCACACGGGTCAACAACAATATCTAGGCCAGGGATTTGATGACGAGATAATATTGAAGGTAGACTATCTTCACCACCAAAAATCATTGCCTATTATGTTATATTAGAATCTCATCACATGATAGCGAAACAATTTCCAAACGTACATGTAAAAATAACAGGACAAGTGAATAAATTGATAAACACAAAGATATCCAAAGCTTCACAAAAAGAAAAAAAAAAAAAATCCCCTTTATTGTTTTATCTATAAATGCCATTTCAAGATCTCAGATGAATCCTTGATAAGTGAGGTCATTGGCTTAAGAATCCTAGCTCAAACAAAACTAAGAATGCAAGAAAATGATCTTATAGATCTTTATAGTCTGTATTGAAATCCCTGCCAAGCAAAGTAATAGTTCTATGGAAAGAATGGGTCAGCGGCACACAACAATTCTAAACACAAGATAACACCACTCTTCAAGAAACAAAACAATGAATGTAACCGATGCAAGCCTAGAGCCATCAGTATGAAATGCAAGGAAGAGAAGATATCAATCAGTCAAAGGGTAAAAACCAGATTAGGAGATATGCCACGAGCAACTGTTGAACCACCAATTGTGTATTCCAGAATCAATGCCCAGCCAATCAACCACGCAACACTACAATAACAAGAATTCATAACCAAACGCAATGACTAAAAACATCGAATGACGAATGAAAGCCCGAGAAACCGCTAGATAACTAAATAAGCAAGTAAAAAATTTTACCCTTCCCCAATGCAAATGTAAGAATAATGATAGGCACTCCCAGCTGAAGGGAAACGACTAGAGAGTTCCGCATAACAAAAAGCCGAAAGGGCAGCTGAAATCCCAGCTATAAGGAAAGAAAAAGCAAGAGCAGGTCCTGAATGCTCCCTAGCTACTGTTCCCACAAGAATATAAACCCCTGCTCCAATCGTTGATCCAACACCTAAAATTGTAAACCAAACTCAAACTTAAGTGAATAACAAAGCCAAAACAAACACATACCCAAAGTTTCAATCTTTGAAGGTAACAGATGGAGTCATCTTCCAAAAGCTAAACAGAAACAGAGGAGAATACAAAGTCAACACACAAAAAGCTCCCATCTTTGAAACCCATCTTCAAATCAGATTACATTATAAGAAGATTCATCGACTAACTAAGAAACCCAGATTCCTTAAACATCATTGAATCAAGAGTCCAATGCAAAAAAAGTAAGATACCAATAGCAATCAAGTGAGGAAAGGTCAAAGCTTTGGCGAGCTGAGGATGAATCCCAGTTTCGCCATTTGAAGAAGAGTCGACTTGTTTCCTTCTGATTAAAGTTCTTAAGCAACCCCATGAATGGTCTCCACCACCACCTTCGTCTTGCGTATCCACCATAAAACCCATTACCACAACAACACTTACCAAAAATGCCCAAATATTCTTTGTTACTTGTTAGACATAAATAGGAATGTCTTTCTGAAACTAGTTTCAGCCATATAATTCTGAATATATAAAGAAAAAAAAATCTGAATATATTTTGGGATTTAAAAATTGACTAGTTGTTGTATGCTATGCTACTAGCCCTCGACAAAATATTCGTTAGATTCGGTTCGCTTCGATTCGATTCGAAAAATTCAAATATCTATAAAATATTGAACCGAAGCAAATATGAAAATGTAGTATTCGTGCAAATAACAAATATTGATTTTCTTAGTGCTGAATATCCGCTTCGCTTCGTATATTTATATATATGTATAAATATAAATCATTATATAATACATATATAATATGTGTATTTATAGATTTGGGTATATATCTTATAGGCCTATTATTCAAATTATTATATTTTGGTCCGTTGGGTGTTTTTGTTAAATGTTCTTCTTAAGCAAATAAAAATTTATTAGAAAAATCAAAATTAAAAATAAAATGTGAGAATTCTATGGACGGTGGTTACATTTTCTTCTTATTTTGAAAACATGTCAAACAAGAACCCCTAATATCTCATATTTTGCACTTTATATTTATGTACTATATGTTTTTAGTTTTCAAAAAATTAGATGGGTCGAAGCGAAGCGAAGTAAGTAATTCGCAAATATTACGAAAAATATTCGAATATTCGAAGTTCCGAATACTCGAAAATTTACGAATCGAAATAAATAGCAAAATCAACTATTCGGTCGAGGCGAAGCAAATAACAAATATCACAAATTTTCTGAATATTCGCTTCGTGCCCAGGGCTAGATGCTACGAGCCTTTCCCCATCGTAGCTAACAAACAAGATAATTAGATTGTGTGTATGTGTGGTTATGTGTTGGAGTATACTTCTACGTTTGAGAATTTTTTTTATTTTTTTTTAATCTATGTGTTTTAATGTCATTATATTATGCCACGAGGTTTAAGTTTTTGTAAAATAATTAATCTATTTCATTATAGAAAACCAAATATTGTTCTGAACAACATTTTTAGTTTTATTGATCCTTTTTATCATTTTGTTTACTATCAAAAGCTTTTAAACTTTCTGATGCACTAGTTGTAACAATACTATTTTTCTTTGAATATAATTTAACATTAAATTCAAAAAAAAATATTGTTCTAAAAAATGGTAAACATATTCATCACATATAGTAATATGAGAAATTTCCTTTGATAGGATGTTTTAAGTTTTTCTTTTAAAAATACCACCATTTGTTTTTTTTTCCAAAAATACCACAAAAGTTTTATTTTTCCAAAAAACCATAAACATAAGAAACTGAATTTTTAAGATGTAGAAATTTTTTTTAATGTTTGGAATGAGTATTTACATTTAGGTGTAGTTTTTAGGGGCATGGATTAGTGTTTAGGTTTTAGGAATTAGTTTTGAATGTTAAAAAATATAAGTTTCAGTGGTATTTTTAGAAAATAAACTTCATAATGGTATTTTAGTGGTATTTAAAAGAATTCCCCTACTAATATTATATATAATACTAATTGTTGATATGCGCTACGGCGTATGATCAATATTATATAATACACCTTCATAATGTCAATTCTTAAATCCCAAATATATAAGCTACGCGTTGGAAGTTTATAAAAAAAAAATTTAGATTTAGATTTTTTTTTTTTTTTTGCAACATTTGTTTTGTTGGTTTTTTATTGCTATCATTTTTTGTTATTCTATTTTTCATATGGGTATTTTTTAAAATTTATCTTAGTTTAGTATTTGAAATGATTATTGTTATTTGTTTAACTGTAAATTAGGCTCAATAGTAGGTATACAATCTTATATTTCAGAAGCCTTCAATTCTTGTAACCCTCACGGCCTCACAAACAGTTATAAATTATCAAGTTAAATAGCTCATTGTATGTATGTATTTAATTAGTTCATCTTGTATAAAAACAACATTATAGACTGACATAGATATAATTTTTTGCATTTCGATTGGCTCTCATATAATAGATATATTGGAGTGTGAATTGATTTTGAAGACATATCATAACTATTTTCTCCTCAATAATAGTCCTTTAAAAAGACGTCGTGTTGTTGTATGCACGTGAACAAAATTGAAGATTCACAAAACGACGTTGTTTTATGGTCGTTGTTTCGAGAGATGTTGAAATTGGCTAATTTCATATAATTGAGGTTGACAATTTGAAATTTTTGGTGAGTTTAGGTTGGTATTTGCATAGTGTCAAATTTTGGGTACTAAAAACTGTCAAGATAAATGAATGAATGAATTTTTAAAGAGTTTAATTTATTCATGTGCATTATTATTTTTTCAAGTTTTTGTAATTTATTGTAAACTCGTTAGACTACAATTCTTTCGTCATTATCTACTATGCACTCATTGCCTTTCTACATAAACTTTATTTTCACTTTCTATTGACTTACATATAACATATATTAGACTATTTTTATTTTCAAAACATATTATAACTATTTTATCTTTAATGATTATCTTTCAGTACTCAAATTTGGATTATAAGCATTTGATTCAATTTATGAAATATAAATTTGTTTTTTTCTTTCTGATCATGTTATAAACTAATATGTATTTCACTTTCAATTTTTTCATGTTTAAAATTTTATATATACAATTACATAATTTTTTTTATTCTATCATAAATTTAAAATTTACTTCCATTCTAAAATCCAGTAACATGTTTAATATTTTAAACTATAATCAGTTTAAAATAAAAGCTGAATTATATTATCACCACTAATAAAACATTATAAAATTACTTTTCTTATTTTATATAATTTAATTTTATTTATATAAGAGTTCTCTTAATTATAAGTAACATAAATATGCACTAAATACATATTTTAAATATATTTAAGTGTAAAAATAAAAATGTTGCTTAGGTGGATGCTTAGGTGGCATCATGAGAAGAGAGAAAAGTTAACTTTATATATATACTAAAATAGGACCCGCGCTACAGCGCGGGAGAATATTCTATCGTAATGTTAAAATAAAAATATACATAAATTATTCTAAATTGTTACATTTATAAATTATGCACATTTATAGTGTGTGTATTGATGGACTAATGTATAAACGATTTCATTTATAAAAGCAATATACATTCACACTCACGTTAATTTTTGGACGGACCAACCTGTGAAAGATTACATTCGTAGAAAAATATACATTTTTAGAAAATAAAAACTCACAAGATATTTTGAAGGGATTAACTTGTGAAAGATTGTTTTCATAAAACCAATATGCATTTGTAATACAAAAACATTAATTCACAATGTCTGTTTTGAAGGACCAATCCGTAAAATATTGCATTATGGGTTTAATGTAAATGACATTATGAAAAGTGGACTGTTGATATTGTTGTTAGATGTTTTAGTATTGTTTTTTATTTTGGGTTAAATGGTGCATGTAAAAAGTAGTTAGAAATTGAGGAAGATTAACAAATATATTGTATTATATAGTTCAATTTGACCATTTTTGTAATAGTTAAAGGTTGAGGAAAGTTAACAAATATATTGTACAAGCAGTTGACCCGCGCTCTGCGCGGGATGTTTATAATTTTGTTTTGTTGATTTTTTATTCGTATTGAGATATTTTATTATTATTTTTAATTGATTTTCAAAAAATATTATAATTATTTTCTCTTTAATTATTATCTTTAAATTTATTAAATAAGTAACATAAATATGCACAAAATAAATGTTTTAAATTTATTTTAATGTTTAAACAAAAATGTGGCTTAGGTGGATGCTTAGGTGGCATCATGAGAAGAGAGAAAAAGCTAACTTTATATATATAGATTTCTACTTAATTATAACTAACATAAATATGCACTAAATACATATTTTAAATATATTTAAGTGTAAAAATAAAAATGTTGCTTAGGTAGATGCTTAGGTGGCATCATGAGAAGAGAGAAAAGTTAACTTTATACACTACTAGCAGTTGACCCGCGCTCCGCGCGGGAGGTTTATAATTTTGTTTCGTTGATTTTTTATTTATTTATATTGTGATATTTTATTATTTTTTTAATTGATTTTCAAAAAATATTATAATTATTTTCTCTTTAATTATTATCTTTCAATACTCAAATTTGGATTAAAAGCAGTTGATTCAATTTATGAAATATCATTTTTTTTCTTTTTGATCATGTAATAAACTAATATTTCACTTTCATGTTTTTTTTCCTCTTTATAATTTTATATATACAATTACATAAATGTTGTTTTAGTCTACTATAAATTTAAATTTTACTTCCATTCTAAAACTCAGTAACATATTTAAAATATTAAATTATGATCAATTTAAAATGAAAGTTGAATTATATTATTACCACTAATAAAAAATTAAAGTATTGTTTTTCTTATTTTAACATTTCATTTTTTTACATAATTTATTTTTATTTATATAAACTTTCTATTAATTAAATAAGTAACATAAATATGCACTAAATGAATGTTTTAAATTTATTTTAATGTTTAAACAAAAATGTGGCTTAGGTGGATGCTTAGGTGGCATCATGAGAAGAGAGAAAAAGCTAACTTTATATATATAGATATATATTTCTATTAATTATAAGTAACATAAATATGCACTAAATACATATTTTAAATATATTTAAGTGTAAAAATAAAAATGTTGCTTAGGTGGCATCATGAGAAAAGAGAAAAGTTAACTTTATATATATATATATATATGTACTAGTTGTTGACCCGCGCTTTGCGCCGAAGGTTTATATCTTTTTTTATATTTTGACTTTTCTTTGGTTTTGTTTATTAGTTTTTAATAGTATTTTTATTACTATTATTTTTTGTTATTATATTTTTCATATGGGTTGTTTTTAAAAGTTTATATTAGTTTAGTCTTTGAAATGTTTATTGTTATTTGTTTAACGGTAAATTATGCTGAATAGTAGGTGGACAACCTTATATTTCAGGAGCCTTTAATTCTTGTAACCTTAGAAACTATTATAAATTATCAAATTGTATAGCTCACCGCATGTATACATTTAATCAGTTCATCTTGTAGTAAACAACCATTATAGAGTGATCTATATATAATTTTTTGCATCTCTATCGGCTCATATAATAGATATATTGAAGTGTGAATTGATTTTGAAAACATATCATAACTATTTCTTCTTAATAATCGTCATTTACAAAGACATCGTTCTGTTGTGTGCAGGTGAATAAAATCGAAGATTCACAAAACGACGTTGTTTTACTCACCTCTAACACCTCGTCATTGTCACCCTGCCATTTGACTCATCACCGTTAAATAGTCATTTATTCGAGAGATGTTGAAATCGACTAATTTCATATAACCGAGGTTGGCAATTTAATTTTTTAATGTGTTTAGGTTGGTATTTGCATGGTATCAAAGTTTGGATATTAAAGAACTGTTGAATGAATAAACGAATGAGATTTCAAAGATTTTAATTTAGTCATGTGCCTTATTATCTTTTCAAGTTTTAGTAATTTATTTTAAACACTTTTAACTACAATTCTTTTGTTATTATCTATTATGGATTTATTGTCTTTCAACATCTACTTTAATTTTACCTTCTATTAGCTCACATATTATAACATATATTAGACTATAAATTGATTTATTTTACATAATTTATTTTTTATTTATATGATTTTTTATTAATTATAAGTAACATATATATGCACTAAATGAATATTTTATTTTTAAAAAATAAAATATTGTTTAAGTGGAATAATTTAAAGAGAGAAAAGCTAACATTATATACACGGAGATATATATATATTATTTCTTTTTACTAACTAAAAACCGAGATATACCATGCCAATCGCTCTCCAATTTAAATTTCTTAATTCTCTTTTCTTCTTATTGTTCAGAAAAGTCTCTTTTCTTCTTACATCAGCTATTAATATAATATCTTTAGAATTTAATTATTAATATATCTGGTCTCTTTCAAAAAAATACGTATATAGTATAATTATTTTCTTTTACTAATTAAAGGTATGTACTATGTACCATGCCATATAATCACCATTTTAAGACCTTTAATTAACTTTCTTTTCTACTGGTACATGATTGATTAACCAGCCCCGTCCACATCCCACAATCATCTTTCTTGCTAAAACCGGCCGTCAATAATTTGTTTTGTCGATGGTCAACACCATTTTTTTGTATTTCATATCAAGATTATGCAATGATCACTAGCATTAATAATAATAAATACGATAACAACATTGATAATAGTAAAAAAAAATGAAAGGTCGGTTTGAGAAAGTGACGAAACTATGCAATGATCACTAGCATTAATAATAATATATACGATAACGACATTGATGATAATGAAAAAAAAAGAATTGAAGTCGGTTTGAGAAAGTGACGAAACTGTGCAATGAGAAGAATTAATAATGATCATATATATAATACATGTTTTATCTAAATTCTTGGACTTGTTGCGTAAAGAGATGAAAGACGTTTCATTACATACCTCTATGACCAATCTTGTATTTGCATTTTAAGGGTTTTGGGGATGATGATGTCTAAAATGGGGCAGTTTTATCACGGCTGAAATGTAATCCATTAAAAGGGATTTGAAGTACTGGAAAAAAAAAACTTACAAATATGGTAAGGCAGCTTTTTCTTATTTTCTAGATAAGACAACGATATGTAAATTAGCACATTTTTGGGTGGGTAGGGAGATAACAAATGAATACAAATTGATGGATGGTTTCCGTCTAAATTATGCACTTTCAAGAATTCTTCCACGGGAAAACCTTTCTATGTAAGCGTTTCCCATAAAAAGGCATAAAGCCTTAATTGAAACCTAAGGCAATAGTAACATAATCAGATATAAACTTTATCAACCAATAAAGTTTTCTAAACCATGAAAAACAAGCTTTATGGGTCATGAAATAATATTTTGATAAAAAAATATGGATAACTAACATGAGTTATTATTATCCAATGAACGATGCTTTTTCTCGAGATTACGTTAATGTGACTTGTAGTAAATAGTCTGTTTTAAAATTTGCTGAGTTATTTTAAGAAGTCAAATATGAAGCTTGATTTTGTTTATAAATCACTTGATGAAGCATGTATAATAATTAAATAAAAGTTAGTGTCACTCTCAACTTCTGCAATAAATTATCTTATATGTATGGTAAAAGAAAAAAACTCTATTGTTGTTGCACAAAAAAAGAACAAAAAGAACAAAACTCTATTGCGAGGAGAGTAAGATCTTCATCATTGGCGAGAAATTACCAACTCATCATTTGAAAAATTACAAACTCTTCATTTGACAAAATTCACTTGTCGTGACTCGTGAGATGTCATTTACCAATATTGAAAATTTTGATATTGTTTTGCGTTTATCTTATTTAGTTATTTTTCTATATAAGTCATTAAAAACCAAAGATAAAATATATGAAATTTTTTTTTAAAGTCAGTTTTCTTTTAAACTCTTGATTGGGACCTATCATGTACTCTTCTGTTTGGCTTTCTTTGAAGACTAGATGATTTCCTATTAATTCTCCACATGTTGGAGATGGTGTAGTCTCCAATCTCAAATTTTTCTTTCAGTTTAGAGAAAATTCATAAAAATTATACCTTTGGTCTATTACACCCAAACATGCTACAATTTGGCCGACGATTTAGAAAAACTAATGTTGCTTTCACTCTTTGTGATGGACTACAAGAAAAAACGAGTTTGGACTTGTTGACTATTGGGTTTTCATAGATGCAATCATGCAAATAAGTTTATTAGTCGTAACGCGGGGAGAGGAAGATTAGTTGGAAATATAGCAACTTGCCTTCACCAACCATGTTCATTTTAAATGCTACATTTATTTTTTATATATTATGTATCAAAATATAAAAGTCTCTCTTATCTATCTAGTTTCAGATCATTTCTTTTAATTCTTTATTCAAGATAAAGAAGAGCCAATGGCGATGAAGAGAACATCACATGTTCTTCTACTACATCTTCTGCTTTGCTTGATGTTTGTGATTGGTCTTGTACAAGCTAGTATACCAGGTTAGTTTGAAATCTTTCATGGTTTTGAAAATGAAAATCTTATAATTTGTGAGAGGAGAGTTTAAAGGAAATGTAAAAGAAAAGATTTTAGTTGAATCAATATAACCGCGATTACGAAGAGAAATATAAGCATACGATTTATCGAGTTTTCTTTAGTCGATCGATTAGGAAAATAAAGTTGTTTTAAGAACCAAAAGCTTAACAATTAATCGCACAACGACATTGATATATCGGTTTTATTTTAGATTTCCTTCAAATTGTACATGGAATAAGCTAATTACTATCATTGATATAAAGATATCTTGGTTATGAAATAGGTGGCGATATGGGTCCAGAAATATATACTCCACCATCAGGATCATGTGGAACACCTATTGCCAAATATGCTTCATCCCAAGTACTAGTCAAGAGACCACCACCATGTAGACGTCCTCGACTTGGAAACCAAGAAGATGTGACCGACACCACACGATCTTGAAATATAAGAACAATATATATGTGAATATGTGATGTTGTTTAAAGATTGTCAAAGTGATATATACATTGAGTGACTCCAATCTCGGTCACTACCAATATTTTCACTAAAATCTATTTATTCAATATTTTTTATAGCTTTAGACCAATTAAAAAGAATTATACATTCAATGTCGTTGGGGTAGAATTCTAAATGCAACTTACTTCAGATATTAAACAAATTTAATTAAGTAGAAAGTGTTTGCAATTTTGAACTTCTAAAGATTTTCGGAAGTTACACGAGGATAAATTCCAATAACCTCGGCCATTACAAATATTTTAACTCTACTGATTATTATATATTTTTTAAAGACTTTAAATATATTTAATAGAGTAATAGAAAAAACTATAGATACCAAACAAAATTAGGAGAATTTACAGTCACAATTATTTTATAGAAAAAACAAATCAAATAAAAATGTTATTTGCGTGATTAGATGTTTAGATGCAAATAAAAAAATATCAAGATACAAAAATTCGAACTTCAAAGAGAGCTAATCTAGTGAATTTGTTCCCATCTTCTTACAAATTCATTGTGCTAACTCTAGATCATATAATAAGATAAAGAATTAATTCGAGCATTGGAGGCTAAAAATTGTATGTACCTATAGCAAATAGATAAACTAGGTTTAGCTTGAGAAGTAGAAAGTTAGGTTTTTCATTGGCAGAGATAAATTTGACATAGACCCTAAACTGCATAGTTTAACATACAACGAAGAAGAAATTGTATACTCTGAAGAATACAACATATAGACCTAAACTGCCTAGTTAAATATGCGTTGAAGAAATAACACTAAACTCTAAAGGATACAACAAATGCATAAAACCCAAACTATCAAGTTAAAAGCACGTCGAAGAAAGTACAAAATATACTCGAAAAAAATATTTTATGGAATCGAAACGACCATAAACACAGAGGATGTAACCATAAACAACGCTGACTTAGACTTAAACAACTTATTAACAAGAATAATATCATATTCATGGAACTTTAAGTAAGGATTTTGATGATTTATCGTTTGTGACGACAACAAAATAATGACCAGTTTTACTATAATATATATATATATATATATATATATATATATATATATACAAAGTTATATTTTTTCTCTTCTCCTTCGGCCACGTCAGTGCCACATCAACTGCCACATTATTGTACATTTTTTTTAACTTTTTACATTGGTTTAAAATCACAACACTTTATTTTTTTAACCTTTAATACTCTATGCCATTTTATCTTTTTTCCACATCATAATTTAGCATTTAGTTATTTTTATACTTAAAAGTGGGTTTAAGAAAAAAAAAAGTAATATAATAAAAAAATTCTATGGCAAAATTAAATAAAACAAGTATATATCTACAGAGTATTGAAAATGATGAATTTTCATATAAAATTAATTATATATAAATAACTGAGTTTGAAATTATTAGGGTGAAAAAAATATATTAGAAATCTTAATGACCACTAAAAACTTAACACATGGCAAAGAATACTCAACTCAATTAAAATTTGAAAACACCCGACCCGTTTTTTTTTTAAAAAAAAATTATTAACTAATAGTCTCATACCCACTAATTAATCTAACCGAATTAACTCAATAATAACTCATCATGCACAGCGGAAACATATAAAATCAACACCAATTAATCATCATTAATTAACCAATTATTCAATAACCACAATTTACACCAGCAACCTAGCATGCCTCTAAACCATGTTCCAACAACAATTAAACATATTCATAAACATAACCACCGAGACCCTAGATCATCCTCCTCTCCTCGCCATGATTCCACAAATCACACTATACCTGCACAACAAACACAATGAGATGCGTGAGTATTATCACAAATACTCAGTGAAGCGATCCTCCCATCTACTGAGCTATACACACAAGCATATTAAACCAATCTTAAATGCATTAGATTAACCAAAACAAACAAACCAGGCATAAAAAGACACGAATTACACGCTGTCCAGATTTACGGTTCAGAAATTTGGTGTCGAGCGACACCGACCCTGCAAAAACCCTGAAATCGCCTCTCAACTCCCCAGAGAACAAATCCATCACCTCCAAAGCTCCAGCCATGAGCCCTAACACTCAAACATACAATAACAACAATCAAAACACACAAACATGGCCATATAAAACAAATCCAGCCATCCAAATCAATTAAACACATATAAGAAGGGTTAAACATGCTTAGATCAGCCATAGTCACGCACTCACCTCTAAAACAAGAAGGAACAGCAACGAAACAGGGACTAGCAAGGGTGAAACAACCTCCACAGACACCAAACACCACGGATCTAACCTCCTCTAGCCTTGAACCACCAAAAACAAGCTTCAAACTCACCAAACACTCACTCAAAGGCACCAAATGATCAACTCACACTCTCTGCTCTATTCTTAGCTTCTAAAAGCGGCTGAAAAGAGAACAAGGACGACCTTTTCTCTTGTAAAGCGTCATTTAGGGTTAATCCCAAACCAACCCCAAGCAAACCGCAATTAAAATCGAACCCATCCAAACCAAAAATTGTTGGTGTCGAGCGACACCCTCCCTTGGTGTCGATCGACACCACCTATTTTTGAACACGGGCATTAAAGGGTGAGGACCTGGGTTCGAGGAACGTCAGGCGCACCAATAACCTATCTGGTGGGCCAGGAGGGCATGTGGGCCAGGAGAGTGCCTACATGCGCAGATTGGGCCCACATGAGAGAGGTTAGATTCGATGCGTTGCAACGCTGTAAGGATGCCATGTGGCGAGGTGTGCCACATGGCGGATGATCCCACATGGCGGGTTGTTACAAAATTCATGGTGTTATAATTTAGGGAATATGATCTATAATGCCAGTTTTACACCCAAAAAAATTGGAACTGCCGGTTTTCTTTTGGTCTTCTATGCAATGTCATACACAGTGAAAAAGCTGTCGGAGAATAGACAAAAATACCCTCTGCCAAAGAGAGAGCATTTTGCACGGTTTTTAAAAACTTGAGCAGATGGGACATTATTTTCGGCAACTACATGGAGCATTAATTGGTGACAATGTAAGATATACCCATAGGATAATTGATTTAGGCTATGAATGGAAGTGCAGATAAAATACAGTTCTACTGTATGAGCAGGAGAACTGCACATTTATTCCCATTCACCTTTTAAATTTAATTATAAAGCAATTCAATTTTTAAAACAATAAAATATTATTGAACTGCATGCAGTTCAAAAAAACAAGATCTGCCACCTACATGAGTCATTCACCTATTAGGGAGTGGTATAAGCGTGTATCTGCTTTTTACTTTTTCTTTTTGTTTTCTTTGCTTTTTTAACAGCTTTCTCTTTCCTTTTTTTAAATTTTTAAATAAAAATAAATGATTTGCAATTGTTCTACAAAAAAAGCTTGATCTGCACTTGTTTCACTTGATCTGCTTGAAACGCTCGATCCGCTTTGCCTAATATGCTTTCTCAATTTAGAGCCTTAGATTGTGTTTAAGAGCAAATCAAAAACGAAAAAAAAAGGTTTTTGTCCATCCTCTTGTCTGGTTCTGCACACCCTAGTTGTCCACCATCCGGGCTGCTACCATGGACTTGTTGCTCATATTGTCCACCCGGTATAGTGGACAACATACCTTCATCACCTACTATTTTACTCGTCTATGGACAACTAATGGCTCAAATGTGTCATGAATACTTGTCCAATATTTTCATCATATTTTGTCCACCGGATCTGGTCCACTAGATCTAATCCATCTACAGACAAATGTGTGATCCAAAGCGTAAATTTAGTTGGATTGTGGATGACGACGTTTTTCATAGATGCATTATTTGTTTCATCCTCTGGTCAATCAGTTGTGGTTTTAAGAAATTTTAAAATAGAGAAGAGTAATTAGTAAAAATTAACAAGTTTTGGTCTACCGATTTTGATCTACCATATCTAGTCCACTGAGAGAGAAATGCAAAATCTGGCTGATGGATCTGGTCCACCGGGTGTAGCACATATTCGAAAACATCTTTACTCATCCATAACAGAAGCATGTAGATAAAATAGATGTTGTATTGAAACAAAATAAGACTCTAAAAAATTATTAATGGATAATTAAAAAACAAAGTGGAAGAAGAAGAAGAGATATAAACAAAAAGAAAGAGAAACAAAAAAAGTGTCGGAGAAAGAAAAAGGTGAGTGAGATGAGAGAAAGAGGAATTAATTTTTTTTAAAAAAGAGAGACAAAATCGTGTTTGTCGCTGCTGAATGTGGCAGACGGGAGAAGCCAATTAAGAAAGTGGCAGTCTATACAATTTTTGTCGCTGTTCATGTCAATCTAGACAATTTTCTCTATAATTTATCAACACCAAATTTGCCACATTCTTAACAGCGATTTTACCACAACCATTTTTCCACTGTTTGCAAATGCTGACTATTTTTTATATCATTCTCATTGTAAGTAATCTTATTTACGCAGCCTATTTATTTTATTTTAAATTAAATGGTTCGACAGCCCATTCAAATTGTATTTACTGTAATTAAAAGGCTTCCAATAATTTTCTGATTTATGGGCCTAAGTACAAAAAGGACATTTATTATGTATAGATAGATAAATATTCATTCGAAACCACATCAAGCGCGAACACAACCGATTTTAAACACAAGAAAATTAAAAAATGCTAAAAGACAAAATGAAAACACTAGGGGAAACAAATCAGTGGAGTCGCCAACCAAAAAAAAGCAGTGGACTCAAAATAAAAATTTGGGTAACAAAAATTTAAAACTTTTAAAATATAAGGTTATAACATCTACTATTGGGCCTAAATTAAAATTAACAAATAACAATAAAAGTTTCAAATACTAAACTAATAAAAAAACAATTCATATGAAAAATTGAATAACAAAAAATGACACAGTAAAAAACTAACAAAAAGAAAAAAAACAAAAAACAATGAAATATCAAAATATTAATAAAAATATATAATTAAAAAACATCATAAATATCCCACGGGGATCAACCACTAGTAGATAATAAAGTTCAAAAAAAACACAAAGTTGAATGAAAGAGTTGCCTACGGCCAGTTCTACAACTTATTATTAAACCCAAAAGTACTCATAACAGAAAATATAAAGCAACACCAAACCAAGAAGACAACCATTGAGAAACACTACTCACTTGTAGTACTTGCAGCTGCATCCATCTCAGCTACAATGTCCGCTGCCTCGGTCCCAGCTACACTTTCCGGTGCATCGGTGGCAGCTACAGTTTCCATTGCATTGGTCATCCCAGCAACAGTTTCTGCTGCATCAGTGGCAGCTACAGTTTCTGTTGTATCAGTCTCAGCTCCAGTCTCCACTGCATTGGTGCCATCTTCAGTTTCAGTTTTAATAGTAGCAGCGACATACTCCGCAGCATTGGCCGCAGCTAACAGCTTCTTCTTCTCGAGAAATTTCTCGATGTAACCCTGTTTAACAATCATAACTAAATCCATTAAATCTCATTTCGAGAAAAATTAAATAAAACTTAAATGATCAAAATGTGTTACCTGTTTATCAGATTCAGAGAGATTGCTCCACATGCTCCCAATTTTCTTGGTGAGAGATCCCTTTGGTCCAGTACCAAACTCGGCTTTAAGCTTAGCGTATTGCTCAGAAAAGAAGAAGTTATAAGCACTTCTTAGTGGCTTAGGTAGCTGAGGACCCTCCTGATGATGAGAAGTTTTGGCTCTCTTATTCTTGCGTCTTCGTTGAGTTTCAGGAGGCGCTTGATCAGGCATGTGGTAAAGCACTCCTTTGAGCTCTTCCGAGCCTATCTTCACGGTTACAAGGTAGCCGCCATCGAATTTCCCATCGATAACCCCATTAAGCAACAAGCCAGGTTTTGCTTCTTCAACGTCTGAAATATTTTTTCAAAAAACATAATCTCAACACTCAATATAAGATAAAAGAAGAGAGACTAAAAACATTGGACTATATATATGGGTACAAAACAACATGTAACATATCCAAAAACATCATAGAATATTTAAGTACCCTTGTCGTCACGGTTTGCAGATTTCTCAACAAGGCGCATCAATGCTTTTTCTGCCCAAAAAAGAACGAACAAAGTATATTAATATCTCTAATCATTTTGGAGAATTATATTAGAAAGATAGATATTAAGAAAACATGATTTGGTCATTTCATACCTCTCCCCGGAAACTCATCGAGTGGAGCTTGGAAGTAGTACACATGTTCAAATGCAAACAACATTTTACGATAATTTTTCCTTAGAACAGCTGCTGCATTTGAAAGTGCTCCCTTGAACTGTAATGCCTCCATCACTTCTTTGCATCTACGATCCTTGATCACCTAGATATTGATATATATATATGTATAGGATTAAACTATAAAACATGATCGTACGTTCTTGTATGAATGCTTTAATGAATCTAAATTATATATATAGCTTCAAAACTTCATGTTCAGTGACACTATTGAAGAACTTGTTACCATTTCAAGACCACCTCGACAAGTGACCTCGCAGAAAAGCTGGTGCAGATCGAGACGGTCTCCACACACAATAGGAATCCTTTTACAAAATTAAAGAAAAACAAAATTCAGAAATATTCCAAGAAATGAAATCTTATGGATGAGAATAAATCATTTTAAGCACAAACAATGAACATATATACATATACATCAAAAGATTCCCAACATTTTACCTTTAAAACAAGATATTTGCCATTAACGGTAACCAAAAAAAAAGACACACTCTTAAAAACTCTTCATGGCTTAGCAATTCAAAATCATATCAAAATACATGAGTTATTTTTTAAAAAAAAATAGGTTTTGGGCCAAGGCCCATATAAAGTATTTTAGGAGTGCATCTCTTTCTAGGTTTTTCTTTAAAAAAACCGCCGCCCTCCAAACATTGCTCGAATCTAGGAAAACACGTCTTCTTATCACTTTTCGAAGGCGATGCCTATGTACACGTCATTAATAACCCACCACACAAAGGATCGAGAACAAAATTGCAGGAATCTCTACTAAATCTATCAATTTAATGAAGATTATGATTTTTTTTTCATCCACAATAATAATTTGCAAATCAGTAGCTTCGTCAAGAAATGTAGAACAGAAAGAAAAAAATAATTTATGAAAGGAAAGGAAGAACTCACTTAAAATTTCTTTCAGAAGATTTGAAAAAACCTCGGAGTCTATCCCAAAACAGTTGAGGGTTTTGAACAAGAATTTGATACATTGATGTACGAGAGGAATCGCCTTTTTCTAACCCAGAAGAGGCAGTAAGAACAACTTTAACTTGAGAAGGATCTGTCGACATTTGTTTGGGGTGTTTTTTGGTCAAAGGTTAAAAAAAATTTGGTTCAACCTTGAGAAGTAAAATGAACTTTCATATATATATATATATATATTTAACCTTCTTATCTAGGATTAGAGGTCAAATGTTTATATAAATTTTTTCTTTTTTTGTCTCCACCACACAAAAAACAACACTACATCCTTAATTAATTTTAATTTACAGCTTGTAGCATAAAGTCAAACTAATTGTATTATTTTTTGAAAAAAAATGGTAGTAAAAGGATGAGATTTTATTGATATTAAAATCTGATGTAAAGTGAATGATTTTTGCTTAAATATTGTAATAATATATGGACCGTTATCAATTTTTGGTTATATCGTATTTGATAAAAACATGCAACTGATATATTTTTTATCGTTTGATAATATATAAAAAAATAGTACCAAGATGAATCCAATAAACGAAAACATTAAAACTACAAACATCATGATTCTCCTCACCGTCCACTACTCCACTCCGTCGATCGCCCTCTATCCTAGCATGAAGCCAAGCCAAACTAGGCATGACCAAAAGCTAACCTTAACCGTATTTCTAGCCGTAATCGGATCGTTTATCAACCATAACCGAATCGTAACCGTATAAAACGGTTAAAAATTATAACCATTAACCGTACAAGTAAATTAGTTACGGTTATAAAAAAATAACCGTAATCGCTAATTAACCGTAACCGTAATAAACCGACGGTTAATCGTATAGTTAAACGCTCGGTTAACCGTATATTTAAATCCTTAAAACAAATTATATTATAACTGTATACAGTGAAAAGACACATCAAATGTTTGGATAAAAAGCAACACAACAAGTTGAACTCGTAAATAATCAAAACATTTCATACTAAACTATTTTTACTCTTATCTAGGGATACCGGAGAGTTTAGGAGGAGCTAAAACTCAGATATTCTCTTTTGTGCGGGACAGATTAAATGCACACATAAATGGGTGGTCTGCTAAGTTGCTATCAAAGGGAGGTAAAGAGGTAATGATTAAGTCAGTTGCCTCAGCGTTACCTACTTATGTTATGTCTTGTTTTTGGCTTCCAAAATCGATAACATCCAAATTAACAAGTGCAGTGGCTAAGTTTTGGTGGAGTTCAAATGGTCAAACTGGTGGTATGCATTGGAGGGCATGGGATAAACTATGTTCGAGCAAGCAGATGGGGGGTTTAGGTTTCAGAGATGTAAACGATTTCAATTCGGCTCTGTTAGCTAAACAGTTATGGCGCTTGATGGAGGCCCTTAAAAACAGTTCGCGAAGGTTTTTAAGGGTCGCTACTACCGGAACTCCAATCCTATGGAGCCAATTAAATCATATTCTCCATCTTATGGTTGGAGGAGTATCATATCAGCTAGATCTTTGGTAAATAGAGGACTTATCAAAAGAGTGGGGTCAGAAGATACTATTTCTGTTTGGTCAGATCCCTGGATCCCATCTCAATTCCCAAGACCAGCATCAAGTAACGGATCGCCTTTAGACCCGTTTTTAAGAATTCAAGACTTAGTCGATCGGCAAAATAATTCTTGGCGTACAGAAGTATTGCAGGAACACTTTGCTTCAGAAGATATCCAAGTGATACGTGCTATTCCAGTTGGTAATAGACCATCCGGCGATGTAATTGGATGGCATTTTACGAAGAATGGGAAATATACAGTTAAGTCGGGGTATCAGGTTGCTCGAATGGCGGGTCCGAGGAGTCCGGTTCTCACGGTATATGGCCCAGATATACTTCCTCTCGTGGCGAAAGTGTGGAGTATGCGGTGTCCTCCAAAACTACACCATTTCATGTGGCAATTGCTGACAGGTTGTATTTCGGTTTCCGCAAATTTAAAACAAAGGGGAATCAATTGTGATGCCAGCTGCACTCGTTGTGGCGATTTATGGGAAACTGTTAACCACGTCATCTTTGAATGTCCTCCGGCTCGCCAAGTTTGGGCGTTGGCGAATGTTCCGGTGGGGGATATTTCATTCCCCACGGGATCAGTATACTCAAATATGGATTATGTGTTACGATTAACACAAACAGGGGACCAATTGGCTTTTTGCCCATGGTTGTTCAGGTATATTTGGAAAGCGCGAAACGCTAAGATTTTGATAATCTGGATACTAACTCACTGGAGGTGGTGAAGGTAGCCAGAGATGAGGCACGTATTTGGCATGACGCACAGATCGAAGAAGTAGATATCCCGCTAGTTCTCCCGGTGGACAGGCAACAAAGGGTCTCTGGGGTGACTGGACGTAACGTCCAACTTCCCCCGCTGTTAGCTGGCTCTCGGTGTTTCATAGACGGATCTTGGAAGGATTCTGATATATATGCAGGCTTAGGCTGGTTTTGTCAATCTGCTATGGAAGCGCCACCGATAATGGGAGCATCTAACCGCTACAGAAGTCTATCTCCTCTCCATGCTGAAGTTGAGGCCTTGGTGTGGGCTATGCGTTGTATGATTGGACACAATTTTCGAGACGTGAGTTTCCTTACCGACTGCTCTGATTTGGTGAAGATGGTGTCTTCCCCACAAGATTGGCCGGCCTTCTCTGTCTACTTGGATGACATTTTCACAGATAGGGAATAATTCTCTACCTTTTCCTTATCCCTTATTCCTAGAACTCTGAATATAAAAGCGGACTATTTGGCACGCCAAGTGCGTACCATGCCGCATCTGGTTAAGTTTGTAAACAATTTCCCTTCGACTTGGCTCGTTTGAGTCAATCTTAGGCCCTCTGATGACAAAAAAAAAAGAAAAAAAAAAACTCTTATTTCCTTGTGAATTTAATGTTGACTTTCTCAGTTTCGATCCAATACCCAGATTTAACTAGTTTACTATAAATATTTGAAATCACATATATCTTTTACTTGTAAAATAAATAGTATTTCATAATATTTTATCTTTAATATTAATATTATAATAATCATCAAATAACCGTAACCGTATTAACCGTAACCGTAATTAATCATAACCATATATAACCGTAACTGTCTTAACCGTATAGATAATGGTTAAAGAAAATTATAACCGTTAACGAATGGTTATCATAATCGCATTAACCGTAACCGTGGTCATACCTAAGCACAACCTCCTAACGCCAGATACGAGGTAAGACATCCATCTCATGTGACGCTAAAATCATTAAGCCAAGATGCATGGACATTATATTCGAGAATACCTGTAGCTGGTTTCGTCTAACAAATTTAGAAAAAAAAATTGGAATAGGACAAATTTTCAAATATTTTTCTGTAAATAATATTTTTTGGTCAAACATTTTTTAACAGTAAACGTTTATAATATTTAAATTATAGATAGTAAACTTCACTACAGAATTATTTGAGGACCATCCATTTTATGAAAAGAGTCTAGCAAAAATCAGACTTACTACAAAAAATGACCGATTTCTTACAGACAAATCCGTAAGAAAATGGTAGGAAACGTTTATTTCTTTCCAATTTTCTACAAAAATATTGGTAGAATTCCGCAGAAAATCGTATATGGTAAGATTTTGGAAGAAAAATTTCTACCAAAATATGTTGTAGGAAATCTTGTAAGCTTTCTCGTAGGAACGGGGAATCATATTTTTGACCATTTTCCTTCGAATAAGACGTAGGAAACGTTTTCCTTCTAAATTTCTACCAAACAATTCTCTTTTATTTTCCTACACATAACAGTTTCTATCCATTTTCCTACCAATTTTTTCACTCGAATTTCCTTCCAAAATTTCATTCAAATTACCTACCAATTACTTTCCTACGATTAATTTTGTAGGAAACATGAATAATTTGTTAATTAATTAAATCCGATTTAGATTCAGATTTATTTGATTTTGGTATCAAAAATTTTAAAAAGAAATTATAAATTAATAAAGAACGTCAATTATTTATCCAACTCAAATATCATAGAAGTCAAATTCAGAATAAATTCTACACACTACTCTTATAGAGAAGCTAACTTGAGAAAAGCTGAAGGAGACGGACAATTGAGGCTGACTTAGCTCCTGGAGTTATGTCGCGTCATCATCATCATAGTCACCATGTACCTAGGTGGTCGCATGTCAGGAAACCTCCCCAGAAGTAGCTTGTTGCATTCAATGATATACTTGAGATAAGGGTCATTCTTCATTTCATGTGCCTTTAATGTTTGAATATCTTCTCTTAACTTAGAAATTTGGCGTGGAGCTGTAGACAAAGACGAACATCCTTCATGCAAAAGACTGCTGACATGAAATTTCCATAATTTTCCTGAGTATTCTCCTCATCTCCTGAAAATCCAGAGAACATAAGATTCATGTAGTTAAGAAATGGCTATCACAATTGACCAGCTTATAGTTAGACCAGATCACGAAGCTTACAAGTTCTCACTCAATTATCACAATGAAAACGAACTAGCTTCATTCATTTAGACTAGACCAGATCATGTAACTAGACCAGACCAGATCACAATTGATAAACCAGCTTATAATTTCTCACTCAATTATCACAATGACAACTACCACTGGACCTGAGTTAAGCAGTTACAAGCACAAGTATAAAACCATAGTCGATCCACCACAATATATATGCACTGAAAAGAACTGAAATCCTGTATTAGAGAACTATTAAATGTAAAATATGTCATATATCTAATGTGTTCATGTTTACGAAATTTATGGGCATTCTCACTATCAAATTAAGGCCTTGAATAATTCCTAGTTTTAGGGTAGATTTTGGTTTTAGTTTTTCTAAAAATTTGCCACTGAAGATTCTATAAGATCCTAAAAAATAGATCTCGACGTGAATGTATTTTCTTTCATTTTTCATTTTTTAATTATTTTCATAACTACTTTTTTTTAGCAAAAACCAAAAAAACTAAAATCGAAAAATCCAGTTTAAAAACTCATTCCATTCATGGCCTAAATAGAAACGTTGTAAGTTTTGAGAAACATATGAAAAATCTAAAAGCAAATAGAAAACCAAAAAACTAAAAAAAAAACCCTTAAACTAATCTCAATGGATGACTACTTAGTTGCCTCGAATGCTTAGTGATGAGGTCTGAAAAAACGTAACCACCACCTGTTGAGGTAACCAATAGGTGACAGCTTCTTGGGAGCATCCGGCAAAGTAACGTCTTCGGTTGATGGTTGCACCATGATTCGAAGCTTAATCCCAGCATGACAAAGACCGGTCTTTAAGCTTACAAAGTAATGCACTCCTGGTCTGGTGAGTGTAACTAGATCGTGTCCGGTCTTGTAGACGGCTACAGTAGAAGTTGGCGTGCAAGACTCGAAGTCAAGTTCATTGCTGACTTCTCTAACGTCGTTGATGTGTTTGTTGTATTCGAAAAAGAGAGTATCTCCAACACGAAAGTGTCTATCTTCACTCCACTTTTCATAGTAGTAACTGTTGTATACGCTCCATCCGCTTGAGTCACCGACCGCGTACATCCTACTTGACGGAAGGATCTTGCTCGGTGGTGGTGGTGGTGGTGGAGGAATCTGACGTGATGGGCCATGGATCTTTCTCGATGGTGGTGGAGGACTTGGACGTGACGGGCCAGGGACGACAAGAACATCAAGATTCAGTCCCGAGACGCATTCAATATGGTTTGAGGTGATGAAATAGTGATGTCCTGGTTCCTTGAAGGTCACGACATCGTGTCCTGTGTTGTAAACAACTTTGGGAGAGGAATTATCACATGACTCATACTGCAAAGCGTTAGAGACTTGAGTGACGTCGTTGACGTTCTTGTCGTATTCGAACACGAGAGAATCTCCGACGTGGAACTCCTTATGTTCTGTCCAAGAGTTGTCCTTAATAGTCCAACCATAGTTGGAACCTCCGACTTTGTAGGTTTTAGCGGAGCTTGAACCCAAGAGAAGAAACATGATCACAAGAACAAAGCCAAAGATCTTCTTTGTCACCATGATGAGATATCTAAACTCAGCTCTCTATGAGAAGTATTGTTGAATTTGTGTTTGATAAAAAGTCACGTATGTGCCCTATTTATATAAAGTTACAAGCTCTTCTTATCTTAGTCCTTGTCCTATTATGAATTTAGTTAAGTTTATTTCTTTTTTATCTATATGAACCGAAGTTCTATTTTTTTCATTTCTAAACATAACTAATAGAGTATATAAGATAATGTTCCCTTGAAATTAGAGTGATCACCTTTTTGAATCCTATTCTCATTAGGTTAATTTTTGTGTTTATAATTTAATAAAAATATATCTTATTTACAAAACTACGCAAGGGTTCGTTCATAAATTATATACTTAATTTCAAATTTGTTGTGATCACAAGATTTCTATATAAAATAAATTAATTTGTTGTAAAATTTCGATTTTTAGTATAAAATATCATGTATTAGACTCGCAATCTCCACACAGTGATAACCTCGATTGATCGTATCCAGTAAAATCTCACAGTCTCTTTCAAACCCACATAGCAATGACCTCGAATCCATGTTTGTTGCATAGCCAACAGTAATGCTTTTGTCTTTGTAAAAGATGGGGATCTCGTAAAATATTGTCTACAAGAACTCTAATACCGATTATGACCTTGAGAATCTCTTATTATCCACCCATTGTGGGTACCGGAACTGGCGTTCCGGGCTAACAGCCCATTCCACTTAGGCCCGTTGTCGACGGCCCATTATCGGAGCTGCCCAGCCCATCAGGCGACGTCCAGTAGGAGCCAAGGGTTTGAAAGAGGGAATCAAAACGGGCTATCAGCGGGTCAAGCGGTGCTTTAATGAGAATGGCGCGATTCGCGGAGCGGAGTTCGCCGATATGTTTAATGCTTGCTAGAGTCGTATAAGTAGTAAGAAAAATAACGTGTAAAGGGGCGGATGATTGTTTTGGCAGAACTATACTAAATAAAGACAAACGAATTTCCTTCAGTTATCTCGCAATCCTATTTACGAGTTCGGACAGAGAATTAGGAGCCCACTCGAGTTCATTACGTTTCCAGTTCGTGGATTCCAGCTCCCACATTTTGGCGCCGTCTGTGGGGACACTTATTCCCTAACTCACCGATTCCTCGTTTCTGACCTTACCTCACGTATAGCGAAATGTCGAGCGACGATAGTCAAGTAACCCTCAGTTCTATTCAAAAGTTGTTGCAGGATTTGTCCGGGAGAACAGAACAGCAGCAGACAGCTACAGCTGCGCTCTCGGAGAAGCTCGGAGGATTCGAAGAGCGGTCGACCGCTCAGGTGGCCGCCTTATCCGAAACCGTCTCCGAGCTGTCCAATGCGCACAACGCTTACGCAGCCCAAGTAGACGCGCTGGTGGAAGGGACGTCCGTCAGCACCACGCTCCGCAGATCCCGTATGCTCGACTTTGGTGGAGGGTTGCCGGCAGCGTCACCGGGGGATGGGCGACCAGCTCCCCCAGTCGCTGCGAACTCAGCGGAGAACCAGCCAAGAGAGGCCGGTCTGTCAATGCTAACACCTCCACAGGGGACGGCCGTTCCCAACCTTGGCCGGGAGACTCCACCTCCCACGAGTAGGAACTCCACGCCCGGCCATATCCGCACGCCAACCCAGCACAGGGCAGCAACCATGCCCAATCCGGAGATCTCATTCCTCCAGAGCGAGATCCGGGCCATGCAGTCAAAGGTCCGCCACGCGACGAGCTCCGCCCCCGATATCGATCGAGTTATCGAAGAATCGAAGCGGACTCCGTTCTCGCGTCGAATCTCTTCGATGCGCATCAAGGATGCGCGAAAGGTTAAATTTCCCAGCTACGAAGGAAAAGGTGACCCTAAAGTTCACCTCCACACTTTCCTCCTTACGGTAGGAAGGGTGGACTTCGAGCCTCAAGAGGAGGATGCGGGGTATTGTAAGCTCTTCGCCGAGACATTTGTTCGGCCAGCCCTCCTGTGGTTTGCCTCACTTCAGGAAGGGACGATCGACAGCTTCACCCAGCTCTCCACCACGTTCGTGAAGCAGTATTCGAGCTTCATAGGGGTAGGAGTAACCGACGCTCAGTTATGGAACTTGAGCCAGGGTTCGAACGATTCACTTCGGTATTACATCACCAAGTTTAAAGAAATAATGGTTCAGATTCCCGGACTCTCCGACTCAGCGGCGCTGTCCGCCCTTAAGAACGGTTTGTGGCACGAGTCTCGATTCAGGGAAGAGTTGACGGTTAACCGCCCCTCCAGTATCCAGGACGCCCTTCATCGGGCATCGAACTGGATCGTAGCCGAGGAGGAGAAAGCCGCACTCGCCAAAAAATATAAAGTAACCCCCAAACCGAGCTTCGACCAGGGAGCTAGACGGAGCGGTCAGGGACAAAGGCAAGGACCAGCTTCCTTCGCGGTGGACCACCAGAGGGGGGGCCCTAAGGGCGCCCCATCGAAGCAAGGGTTCGGACCGCGAGGTAGAAACGGGGCCTTACCAAGCAATAAATGGACCCGGGAGGAGCAGGAGGACGATTCTTTTTGCGAACTCCATAAGGTGGCTGGGCATGCAACCCGGAATTGCAAGAAACTCATGCATTTACTCGCTGAAAGGATCATGAATGGGGGGATGCCGGATATAACAATCGACGAGCTCGATCAAGCACAGAATGCAGTTCATCTCGTAGCTGAGGCAGCTCCCGAAGAGGAGGAGCTCCCTTCGACTAAGAAACCGAAGGCGCTTATCGAGGAAATCCCTCAGGAGGCAAGGAAGCGCATCGACGTGATCATGGGCGGGTCTAGGATATTTCGAAACTCTATCAGGGCCATTAAGGACCATCAGAGGAAGTGAAACGAATCGACCCCAAAGAGACTAAAGACGCGCGAAGTCTACCCCGAGATAACTTTTTCGGAAGAAAAGACAGAGAACCTCGACTCCCCCCACGATGATGGGTTGGTCATCACATTGGATGTAGCGAACCACGAAGTGTGCAGTATACTGGTCGATACGGGGAGTTCGGCAGATCTAATTTTTCTGGATACTCTTACAAGGATGGGCATAGATAAAAGTCACATCGTCGGACCCCCGGCTCCCTTGGTATCGTTCACCAGCGAAACCTCGATGTCCCTGGGAACTATAACCCTCCCGGTCGCTGCGCAAGGAGTGTCCAAGATGGTGGAGTTCACCGTTTTCGACCGACCAGCGGCGTACAATGCTATTCTAGGGACTCCGTGGCTGTATCAGATGAAGGCGGTCCCGTCTACCTACCACCAGTGTGTCAAATTTACAACACCTAATGGAGTCCGCGAGATAGTGGGTAGCCAACGTATGTCCAGGAGCTGCTATCTGGCTGGGCACAATCTCTTGGTCCAATAGCAACCACAGCTCGAGGTCGCCAAGAATCCGATGAAGAGTAGGATGAACGGCGAGCTCTACGAAGAAATCCAGCTTAATGAGTTGTTTCCCGAGCAGAAAGTGAAAATTGGGGCAGGCTTGCCCCCAGAGGTCAAGGAGGAGTTGATAAGCTTCTTACGAAGGAACAAGTCAACTTTCGCGTGGGAGGTGAAGAAAATGACAGGTATTAGCACCGACGTGATATCTCACGAACTCAGTGTTAACCCCACTTTCAAGCCTGTTCGGCAGAAGCGTAGAAAGTTGGGAAAAGAACGGGCCGAAGTGGTGAACGCTGAAGTGGACCGACTGCTCGAGGCTGGCCTTATCCGGGACGTCCAGTATCCGGAATGGCTGGCGAACACGGTTGTGGTCAAGAAAAAGACTGGCAAGTCGCGGGTCTGCGTTGATTTCACCGACCTGAACAAAGCTTGCCCGAAGGACAGTTTTCCCCTTCCACACATCGATAGGTTGGTGGAGTCCACTTCGGGGCACGAACTGCTGACATTTATGGATGCTTTTTCAGGATACAACCAAATCATGATGCACCCTGATGACCAAGAAAAGACGTCTTTTATCACGGATCGGAGGACTTTTTGCAACAAAGTGATGCCGTTCGGGCTAAAGAACGCTGGGGCAACCTACCAACGATTGGTGAACAAGATGTTCGCCGAGCTGTTGGGTAAAACGATGGAAGTGTACATTGACGACATGTTGGTGAAGTCGATGGAATCCGGCCAGCACGTCGGGCATCTCGAGGATTGTTTTGCGATCCTCAACAAATTCGGCATGAAGTTGAACCCAACCAAATGTACGTTCGCGGTTCCTTCGGGGGAGTTCCTAGGTTATATTGTGACCGAAAGAGGGATCGAGGCTAATCCTAAGCAAATAAAGGCCTTTCTGTCAATGACTTCACCACGAAATCTCCGCGAAGTTCAGCGCCTAAATGGGAAAGTAGCGGCTCTAAACAGATTCATCTCTAGGTCCAGAGATAAGTGCTTACCTTTCTTCGAGCTCCTCCGAAAGGGCAATAAGAACTTTCATTGGGACAGCCTGTGCGAGGAAGCGTTCGGGCAACTCAAACAGTATCTATCTAACCCCCCTGTTCTAGCAAAACCCGAACTCGGGGAACCCCTATTTTTGTATGTAGCGAACACGGAGACGAAGGCCCGTGGACATTACACGTCGACGGGGCCTCTTCCAAACACGGTAGCGGTGTCGGAGTCAGGCTTTGCGCACCAGCTGGAGAGGTAATCGAACAATCATTCTGACTGGCGTTCGACGCCTCGAAAAACGAGGCCGAGTACGAAGCATTGCTAGCCGGACTCCGATTGGCAGTAGGAATTGGAGTCCATCGTCTTCGCGCTTTTTGCGACTCACAGCTCGTAGCAAGCCAGATTTCGGGGGAGTACGAGACAAAAGATGGACGCATGGGAGCCTATTTAGCCGTGGCAAAGGAGCTGGCCGAGCGGTTCGAGCACTTCGAGTTGGTAAAAATCCCGAGGGCAGAGAATTCCGCTGCCGATTCGCTAGCCTCCCTTGCCTCGACCTCGGATCCCTCCCTGACACGAATTATCCAGTAGAAGTTTTGGAGCGGCCTAGCGTTTGCCTAAGCGAGGTGAACATTCCTACAAGGTCGATGCAGCGTCGGCTCGACAGGGGGGAGATAATCAATGAGCCGCCCGCTGCCCCTACCAGGGCCGCCAGGCCTCGGAAGAACGCTTTGATGCCGGGAAACCTCCTTGTCCCCATAAGCGAGGAGAACTCCGAAGCGTCAACTGGGAATCCAGTCTCTCGATTCCCCTGCGGTGAGGAGCCCGGAAGGGGGGGGGGGGCTCGAGGACCTTTCAGGGCTCTCGGAGGAGGACCAAGAGTTCGATTGGAGGGCGCTTATCCTAGCCTACCTAAGGAAAGGTGAGCTGCCCCAGGATAAGTGGAAAGCCCGGAAGATTAGAACTGTGTCGGCCCAATTTTGCCTACACAACGAGGGCCTGCTCCGCCGTAGTATCGGAGGTCCTTATTTAACTTGCATCCCTGGGAACGCGCCAGGGATAGTGATGCGGTCAATCCACGATGGACCCAACGGGGATCACGCGGGGGCCCGAACATTGGTAGTCAAAGTCAAGCGTTATGACTTCTTTCGCCCAACGATGAAGGCAGATTGCGAAGAGTTTGTAAGAAATTGCGAGAAATGCCAAAGGCACGCCCCCACCATTCACCAACCCTCGGAACTTATGTCGTCAATCTCGGCTCCCTACCCGTTCATGAGGTGGTCGATGGATATAATAGGGCCTTTGCACAGCTCGACGAGGGGGGTGAGGTTCCTGCTAATCCTCACCGATTACTTTTCTAAGTGGGTAGAAGCGACCGCATACTCTGCGATAACAAGTTCTCAGGTTCAGCAGTTCGTGTGGAGGGATGTGATCTGCCGTCACGGACTGCCGTACGAGATAGTGACAGATAATGGGTCGCAGTTCGTGTCAAGGCAGTTCGAAGAATTCTGCGCGAACTGGAAAATTCGGTTGAGCAAGTCTACACCCCGCTACCCTCAGGGAAACGGCCAGGCTGAAGCTATGAATAAGGTAATTTTGGCTAACCTAAAGAAGAGGCTGGACTCATATAAGGGTCGATGGGCCGAGGAGCTGCAAGGCGTGTTGTGGGCAATCCGAACCACGCCTCGGCGGGCAACGCACGAAACCCCTTTTTCGCTGGTGTACGGGACGGAAGCGGTGGTCCCGGCAGAACTCGCTGTACTGGGAGTCCGGGCAATCACGAACCCCACAATGCCCAAGGAGAATGAGGAATCTCTTCAGGATGCCCTTGACTTCGTCGAAGAAAAACGCGATCGGGCTTTAGTTCGTTTACAGCATTACCAAAGCACGATCGCAAAGTACTACAACTCAAGAGTAAGGGGTCGCGATCTCAGCGTGGGCGATCTCGTACTGAGGAAAGTTTACGAAAATACAAAAGAGCTGAGGTGCGTAACGGAGTTTATCGCCTCGAGGAGCTGTTAGGGAAGAAGATCCCCAAATCATGGAATGCCTTGCATCTAAAGCGATTTTACACCTTTTAAAAAAAAGTAGTGATAAACATTTGTAATCGAACTACGGTGTGCTTGATCCCCTTTTCGGGTACGTAGGCAGCTCGGTTGACCGAGTCCAGCTAGGAATAATATTAAGTTCATTATATTTAAGCAAGTTGGTAGTAAAGCGTTTCCGCATCTTAAACGATATAGAGCAAACTTAGCAGAGTTCAAAACGAATATAAGAGTGTGACCTCCGTGGTCAAAAACATTCGTGCGTAAATCCTAAACAAGTTCAAAAAGTAGGCAAAAACAAAAGGGGGGGTTTTTTAAGCCCAATACAACCCCGAACAGAAAGCTAAACAGGCCCGGAGCTCGCAGCAGGGTCATCTGGGCCGGCCAAAGGAGTTCCAGTCGCCTCGCCGACAGCAGCCTCATCACCCACAGGGTTCATAAAAGCTTTTACCTCCTCGCTGAGGCCTGGCCGGATTGCCTATAGTTCCTGGTTCGGTACAACAGGGGGGTCAGAAGGGGGCTCCTCAATCATAAGGGAGGCAGGAACGGGATCAGGCCCGAGTTCGGGATCAAACGTTAAGTCCTTTACCTTTTCAGCCTCGAGGCGAGCTGCCTCCTCGTCAGCCGTTAGGGTTTCGAGCTCCTCCTTCAGATCGGCAATCTCGCCTTTCTCGATCTCTTCCACCAGCATTCGGTTGGCGGTGATCTCGGCAGCTCGGATTGCATGGGGGAGTAGGCGGTCATGCACCTCGAGGTGGGACCCGATTTTGTCAATCGTATCCCGGAGCTCGGCTCGCGTTTTCCTCCGCTCTTCTCTCCGTACCCTCTCCATCTCAGAAAGGTTCCCCGCCTCCAGGAGTTGATTTCTTAGTTTGATTTCCTGGAGCTCCTTCTCTGCCTCCGTTTCGGCGGTAGTCGCCTGCAAGTACAGCTCCCCAGCCAACTTTAGCTTGTCTTGGCAAGTCTCTAAGGAGGTTTCGGCAATCTGCAGGTCAAGCTCGACGGTTCTGAATTTCTTGTTGAATTTGGCCGCTTTCTCGACCTCAGCTCGGTTGGAAGCCTCCAGGGATCTGTACTTCTTTACCTCTTTCTCTAGGTCGGAGACCCGAGCTTGTAAAGCACCTATTTCGGTGGCTGAGGGGCTGGCGAAGAGTTGCTCTTCGTAATGAGCCACCGAGCTGTTAAACTCAAATAGCATCTGCCGAGAATAAGAAGTATTAGTAAACATCGTGCAGACTCAAGAAGTATTCACTTGTGAAACGAAAGGAAGTAGGCTTACCTCGCCGACCTTCTCGGCGAAACGGAAGTAGTCCTCCCAGTTGTTCACGGACATGTCTTCGAAAGCAGGGACTCGAGCTCCAGGCCGGCTAAAGCTCCGCATCATGTCAGCCAAGGATTTTGGAGGAGCTAGAAGTAAAGGTTTTAGGTCAGCTCGGAGTTACGTATATATTAAAAAGCGAACTATCAGTAAGTGACTTACCCGGGAGTTCGCGCCTCGGAGCTGACTTCGGGTCAGCAGAACGCGGACCTGCGGGCAGAGAGCTCTTTGGCGTAGGGGGCTCAGCGAGCTTCTCCTCAGTTCTCGGCTTGGAGCTCGCACGCGTAGGACAAGCAGGTTCCGCGACCTTCCGCTTTTTAGACCCACTAGCCTGGCCTTCCTCAGGGGCTGGGCGAACGGCGGGAGATTCAGCGCTGAGGTCGCTGTCGGGCAGAGTAATCACCTCGCGGCCCGCGCCCTCCGGGGGGGCGACCGAACTGGAGGACTTCTCCTTCAAAGAAACCTTGGCCTTGGAGTCTGTCAGTGCGGCGACCATTTTCTTCTTCAGTTCCTTCTCCTTCAGCTCCATCTTTTTCTTGTGAGCCCTCTCCTCGCGGTAGTTCATTTTGGGGAGGGCGGACTGGGGAGAAGAGATAGTAAGGAAACTAGTGCGGATGCGGGCACCGGCCTCGCGGATTCGGGGGCAGGTGAAGGAATCCCACGCCGTTTCGGCACCACAGAAAGTAACAAAGTAGTCCGCGAAGGTTTGAGATAACGGCCCACGGTCAAGGGAGGCTGAAAAAATAAAAAAAAGAAAAGTTAGTACCCCGAACTGATAGTTGGCAGTAGGGAGTTGTCGAATTTCCTCGCAGTTCTACCAGGTTTCTGAGACCACTGCGGGACAACCAGCTCTTGCAGATCGCCAAAGGTGTCCCGGTTAACCGGGAAGAAAAAGTAGCCGCTCCGGTATTGTTCGTCATTTTCGGGGAAATTTTCAAAGACTCGAAACTCGGCCAGCGGGCTGAGATAGAAGGTCCCTCTAGTTCGGCCACTCTTTATGGTGTAGAGGTGGAGGATGTCCTGGAAAGTGATAAGGTAGCTGTGCTCTTCGGCTAAGGTTTGGAGACAGAGGATAGTCCGGACAAAGTTCGGACAAAGCTGGGGGAGGGTGATGCCGAGGGCAAACATCGCCTTCACCAGAAGCTCCGGCAACGGGAAGTATAGGCCGCACTTTGAGAAAAATATCTCGTAAGCGCAGCAGTACCCGGGAGGAGGATCCTCCGGCGAAAGATCGTCCCCCGGAGCGATTAGCTCCGTCTCTGACGTAAGGCCGCAGAGGAATTTTACGTGTACCAAGTCCTCCTCGGCTATCGTGGACTTGGGGTGCGGGCCAAATTGACCGGAGACATGGTTGATATTAGAGTCAAGTATGGAGGAGAAGCGTAGATAAACAGAGAGAGGAAGAAGAAGCAAGAGGAAAACGAAAAAGAAAAACGAAGGAGGAAGGCTCTACCTTTATAGCGTCTCGGCGGCTGCGATTCAATGATTGCCTAGGGAAGCTAGACGGTCGCGTCCTTTATAGCTAGCAACCTAGGGATTCCGAAGCGGCAAAACCGGGGCACGGTAATCTGAAAAGGCAACCTCGAGTAAAAACAAATCAATCATAGCGGATTCGAGAATCGAAGTTTATTTAATTATGTAGCATTAAAGCCTCCCGAACTGGTTCACTTCGGAAGACTTGGGGGGCTTACTGTGGGTACCGGAACTGGCGTTCCGGGCTAACAGCCCATTCCACTTAGGCCCGTTGTCGACGGCCCATTATCGGAGCTGCCCAGCCCATCAGGCGACGTCCAGTAGGAGCCAAGGGTTTGAAAGGGGGAATCAAAACGGGCTATCAGCAGGTCAAGCGGTGCTTTAATGAGAATGGCGCGATTCGCGGAGCGGAGTTCGCCGATATGTTTAATGCTTGCTAGAGTAGTATAAGTAGTAGGAAAAATAACGTGTAAAGGGACGGATGATTGTTTTGGCAGAACTATACTAAATAAAGACAAACGAATTTCCTTCAGTTATCTCGCAATCCTATTTACGAGTTCGGACAGAGAATTAGGAGCCCACTCGAGTTCATTACGTTTCCAGTTCGTGGATTCCAGCTCCCACACCCACTTGTAGCCAAATATGTATGATAATAAGCCACATATCTTTCCATTGAAACGATCAAAGAATAATGTTTTTTTCATAGAAATTATGTAAAAGCATGGGTGAGTGGGAGTAGTTGGTGAATTTTTATTTCAGAGAAGCTTTATTTACTTTTATATATATCCAAAGTCTTTTGCTACGGTAATGAAAAATTAGACCACAAATGGCTCCACAGAAATCACATTTAGTTTCTCTTCTCTTTTTTGTGCTTCTTCTGCTTTTATTTCTCTCCTTTCAAGTTGGATTTACAGAAGCCAGACGCCGTTACCCACGTTAGTATTTACACTTATTTTCATGTTTTTTGTTTTTTTCTTCATTTCATTTGTGGTTTTTTTTTTATAATTCCAAATGATTATATAAAGTTTCTAAATTTCATATCACATATCATACTTATGAATAATCGAAATTATGTAGTTTTTCAATATATTTAGAGTTTATCAATGTTCAAGAAAACTTATTAATTGGATAAACTAATGAAACAATCTTGTTAATATTATGAGCAGGCCCTCCACCTCCCCATTGTTATTATGTACCTCCTTCGACATCTTGCAGAGGAGGAGGAGGCAAGTGAACAAAATGCATTTCTATTATGAAGAAACAATTTAATATATATATATATTTGCTCAAGTTTTATGATTGTATGTTTAATTAAATAAATGGTGTCTTTTACATCAGTTTGAATTGGCTGTGATATATATATAACTAGTCTCAAGCTTGGTTCAAATTTTCTTGTAGTGTATATGCTTAGAATGTGTTACAGATAACACGACTTAATATATAGTCGCAAAAGACCTTGATAGTTATGATTAATGGTGATTCAAATAGAGGTCATAACTTTTTCTTTGTGAGTGAAAGAAAAATTACTCTTATATATCTAAAACACAAAGTAAAATTACATCTAATTAAGGAGTATGAAAGAGTTCCCAACGATCAATTTTTTTTGCTTTTGTAAACGCATTTCAATTAGTTATAAAATTGTTTATAAAAATTAAAAAAGAAAAAATTATAATTGGTTCAAAATGCGTTTATGACTGCGAAAAATTGATCGTTAAGAACTCATTTATATTCCTTTACTATAATTTTCTCCTTAGATTTTTAAACTCATTTGTTTGAACTCATTTATAGGTACAGTACTATATATACACTTTGTTCTTTTGTTCTTCCAATATTTTATGAAATTATGATTTTAAAAATATATAAGATTACATAATTGACGACGAAAAGTATTTTTATTTTGAGTAATTTTAATCAAATTAGATTCATGAATCTGTGAATCTCTTGGCTCCACCAAGTCGATATATTGATATTATGATGCTTAAAATTAGATCAAACATATACACTATCAAGATCATGCGAAGCTCCTATTGCCAAATACGATTCCACCAAAGCTCCTCGACCTGAAAACCAAGAAGACGTAAAGCACACCACACGACCTTTGATATATAGGTCGAAGTGATGCGTGGAGTGACTCCAAGCTCGGTCATTACCAATATCTTTCAATATACTGATTTATTAGATATTGTTTAAAGATTTTAATTAATAAATTTAGCAAAAAGTATAGATATTAAACAAAAGTAAGAGAGTTTATAGTCGCAAATTTTTTCTAACGATGAAGAACTTCAATACAACGAAATTACGAAAGTCGAACCAATTACAATGTAAAAATCAAAAACCAAAAATATGTAAAAATAAATCAAGTAATAAGACTCATGTCTCACCCTAATCGATGTTTGTTCCTCTCAATGTGCTCTTGCAGCAAGATATGAAGTAATCCGTTCTTCTTTCGTTAAACTACAAGCCATCTCTCTAACTAACGAATTACTTGATTATCTTGGTTGGTGGAGGTATTGTCGCATTTATAGAAAATAAATAAACGTAATTTGCCTAAGAATTTTTTTTTTTTTTTGTCATCACGAATTCATGATTAGATGTTTCAGTTTGTCTAATAAAATTATATTTTTAGAATATAAATAAAACATAGGATTTGTCATATAAATACACATCATATTACATACTAATTAAGTAATTAATTAGAACAGAATGAGAATAACAATGTATTTCTGGTTAATTAAAGAAAAAGAAAGCTAAACCATAGTTTGTCTCCGCATCTTTTTGGATCTTGCGACGGGTGAGTAACGCTCTCACACACACACACACACACTAGTTTTGATTTCAATCGGAAAAAATGGCGCAGAAGCTTAACTTGGCAGCTAATCTCGCCGTCCCTCCGGTCACCCACCGCTCTAGTTTCCCCTCCACCTTCACCTTCGGCGTTGCCACTTCCGCTTACCAGGTTCCTCTCTCTCTCCCTTTCAAGCTTCTAAGATCTGGAGTCTTATCTTCTTCTTTCTACTCTCCGCTTCGTCTTCTACTTACCTATTCTACCAATTTCTCGATTCACTTGAAAATGTTGATTCTGGGATTGAAGTACGAATCGGATTTAGGAAGATTAGATGATTCACATAAGCTGTATTGTATAAGTTAAGAATCAAATTGTTTTAGGTTTCACTGAGCTAAGTGTTAATGGTGGTTTTTGTTTGTAGATTGAAGGAGGTTGGAATGAAGGTAAGAAAGGACCAAGTATATGGGATAAGTTCACTCATCTTGAAGGTATGTTGTTTCCTTCTCAGCTTTATCCTTATCTCAATTGATGGAAAACTAGGTAGATTAACACTGTTTGTTCCATCTTGTTTAGGGAAGATTCTTGATGGGTGTAATGGTGATGTGGCTGTTGATCATTACCATAGATACAAGGTTAAGTAAAGTATTGGTATTGGGTTTAAGAGTTATCTGTATGATATGCATATCTCTTTGCTTATAGTATTGTTATTCCTATACTTTTGCAGGAAGACATTGAACTTATTGGACAGTTAGGATTCAGTGCTTACAGATTTTCTATATCTTGGTCTCGCATTTTTCCTGGTATGTTCAACTATATTGCCATTTAAACTTGCTACTTTTTGATTTATTTTGCCTGTTTTTAATTGAAATCTAGATAAAAGCTATACTGTGATGTCACTTCATATTCGTTTTTAGTTTACAACTTGTGTCCCCTTTTTGTGTGTTCTGTATTTTACTAATCATCCCTCTCTGTTTCTTTATGTTCCCCAATCGTAGTGTAGCACATGTCGTAGTTGTTGACAATGCCAAATACATATTTCTTTGCATGGGAAGAATATTTTTATCAGTTTTGATATGATATGAGGGAAACTCTTGTTGTTGGAAGGTGGACTTTTCCTTTAGAACCTTCATTATTTGATCTCCAATTTTGGGTGGTCATCTTGTTTGTCTCTTCATCTTTGAAATGATCGGTATTTCCTATGAGATCCAGGATCTTCAAAACCGTGGCGTTCCCTCAAAAACATGATTTCTTGAGTTCCTTTAGCATTGATGCATGTAGCCATGCAAAGGAATTGTAAACCAGTATTTGTTTTTTGTGTTCTGGACTTCCTGAAAAATATAGACGTTTACTAACTGAAGGCATATTGTCGTTTGTTCTAGATGGCTTGGGAACTGAAGTCAATGAAGAAGGCATTGCTTTCTACAACAATCTTATCAATGGACTTCTTGAAAAAGGTATTTACTCTAACTGAAATGAGTTTTTTTCATCTTTGTGTTGATGATACTTTCATGAGATGATTAGTATTACAGGTATTCAGCCGTTTGTAACTCTATACCATTGGGATCTTCCATCACATCTCCAGGACGCAATCGGAGGTTGGACAAATAGGAAAATTGTGTAAGTAGTAAACTGTAACAGACTTCAACTTACGTGTAGTATCTTCATAAGCATAAACACATTTATTATTAGGATTATGGTCTATGGTCCCTTTCTTGTGCAAGTTTAAGTGGGGCAGATTATATTTAGTCTCAGATCACCATGTTTTAGGTTATGCTTCAGAGGGCTAGTATCTTTTTCAAAAGTTTTTTATGACACAGCCTTCCCCTAGGAAAAATAAGGAATGCAACACTTTTCGTAGAACTTAGTGTTTTGACATTATATTTCTTCACGTGCAGCGATTATTTTGGCCTATATGCAGATGCTTGTTTTGCTAATTTTGGTGATAGAGTGAAGCACTGGATTACAATAAATGAACCTCTTCAGACCTCAGTGAATGGACACTGTATTGGTATATTTGCACCAGGAAGAAATGAGAAGCCGTTGATCGAACCATATTTGGCTTCGCATCATCAGGTTTTGGCTCATGCAACTGCTGTTTCCATATATAGAAGCAAGTACAAGGTAGCTTTTTTATTATGGTTAAGGAACCTGATTTTTAATTTATTTTACTTGGACTTTGGTTATGGGAAGATGCATCAAGAGTTTCATTATTTAACAGTGTGCCTTTGGGTTTATATATATTAATGTAGGAAAGTCAGGGTGGACAAATTGGTTTGTCAGTTGATTGTGAGTGGGCTGAGCCAAACTCAGAGAAACTAGAGGACAAGGTTGCTGCAGATAGGCGAATCGACTTTCAACTTGGATGGTAAGTGGGATGCGAAATGAGCACTTTCTTAGTCATTTAGATTAGGAATGGAATCGTATTACTGATGTGTTGAGCTATAAATGTAGGTCTCTGTAGCTTATACCCACGGCTGGACCATCAATTCGTGAAATTTTGTAGTAAATAGTTTCTGCGTTCTAGGTTTCTAGTTTATGATTTTTGATAGTACATTAGTTATCTTTGTGGGGATACTTCATTGGTTTTATGTTTTTGTAATGGGGGGTAGTTCAGAGCGCATATAATCCACTTATTCCACTGTTTCCAAGGGTGCAATGAAGTCTTAAACAGTCTTTGAATCTTTGTGTGTGATACTCCCTTTCTTATTAAATGAGCAGTCACTGTATAATAGGCGTTACATATGTTAAGGTTACATAAATGCCATTATTGTGCTAAGAAAGTGATAATATCAAATAAATGATCATAAACTTGGGTTTGCTAACTATGTGTCAATTGTCAAATGATTTACACACTTGCAACTATATATCATTCCGTGAAATAACAAATTTAAAAATCCTTGGCAGGTTCTTGGATCCTTTGTTTTTTGGAGACTATCCTGCAAGTATGCGCCAGAAACTTGGAGAGAATCTCCCTACATTTACTCCAGAAGAAAAGGAGTTAATGCTTCAGAACTCATGGGACTTTCTTGGCGTAAACCACTACACCTCGAGATTGATTTCTCATGTCTCAAACGTAGAAGCTGAAAGTGACTATTACAGTGCACAAGAAATGGAGAGGGCTGGTAACAAACACTAACACTAAAATTACTTTGACTAATAGCATCTTCTTACTTACTTCCTAGAAATTATTTTCTCTTCTTTTCTGCGCACAGTTGAATACGAAAATGGAGAGCCAATAGGTGAAAGGGTAAGAACTCTCGCCTTAGTCTCCGCTTAATTCTAATGACTATTAAATCTTATGCACATATACTAAAGACAGGTATGCATGAGCTAGTAATCAACTGAACAATGTTTCCCAATTACAGGCTGCTTCGGATTGGCTTTATGTTGTGCCTTGGGGAATCCGAAAGACTTTGAATTACATCAGCAGAAAATACAACCACCCTCCTATATATATTACTGAGAATGGTATCCAACCTATCTTTATAGCTTTATCGTTCAGTTTATACAATGCATAGTTTGTTTAGAGTAGCGGGAGTAGTTTTGTTATCCAAATAAAGTTCGCATTAAACGAGTACTTCTTTTGGTCATATCGAACTTCTATTTTTTATATATACTGAGATTTAGTTCTCTATTTCCAACACAACAGGTATGGATGATGAAGATGACGGATCTGCCTCTATTCATGATATGCTCGACGATAAGCGTAGAGTTGCCTATTTCAAGAGTTACCTTGCCAATGTCTCTCAGGCTATCATGTGAGCCAATATTTTCCCTTCATTTCATAACACTTAGGTAACAGTGTTAGTGTTTTGCTAATGGCGGAAATTGAAACAGAGATGGAGTGGACATAAAGGGATACTTTGCGTGGTCGTTGCTGGACAACTTCGAGTGGGCGCAAGGGTACACCAAGAGATTTGGTTTGGTATATGTAGACTACAAGAACGGTTTAACCCGTCACCCGAAATCTTCTGCTTATTGGTTCATGAAGTTTCTGAAAGGTGATGAAGAAAACAAAGGTAAAAAGGATTGAAAAAACAGATAAAGAAAAGGACAACCAAAGCTACTACTACATTTACATGAATTGCGTTGTGATGTTATAGCTTTTTGTACCAAATAGATATATTAGTTGATGATGATGGTATAGAGGAGCTATATTACAAACCTACTGGCTTGGGCTACTCTTTGGTTTCAAACTCATTTTCTGATTAAAGTTTTCGATCTTTTTACACTCAAAAATTTCAAATTCAAGTACGTCATGTTTACTTTTTCTTACCCAGGGCAACGACGCTTATATTGTATCAAGTTTTACTATATGAGAACCCATTTTGTCTTTGGGTGTGAATGGTTACAGCCTCACAGCAGTTTGAGCGGACAAAACCATCTACAGATCGAACCACCTTTTATTTACCATTTACTAATTGTGTCCGTAGTAGTGTGATCTCAAAAAAACAAAAAAAAAAAACCGCTGTGTACCAAGTGCGAACCGATTTTATGTACAAATCGAGTTGGACCGTCGCGGTTTGTTGTTTGTCCTAAAAATAGAGTGGATCAAACCGTTGTAACCATTCACACCCTTTAGCTCACAGACACTAGTCTTGAGCAAAAAAAAAACGGGAACTGAATAGCCGAACCAAACCGATTTTTAAAAATCTTTGAATGGTTTTCAAACTTTTGTACCCGAAAAACCTAAAAATGAACCCGAACCGAATCAATACTCGAATTTATCTGAAATAAAAGTATACATCTAAAAGTAATATAACTATATCTACACTTTTAAATATAAAAGATACCCAAACTAGAATTATAAACCGGAATATATTAGTTTTTTCGGGTAATATAGATACTTTCCAAGATATTATGTTATATTTAGATAAAAAGTCACCAATATTTTAGGTTTTTTTTTAGGTATTTTTGATATTTGGAATATTTTCATTCTCAATATTCAAACCCGATGCAAATACAAAATTTTGAAATACCCGAGTAAGTTCAGAATCATCTACCCGAATGAATCCTATACCCGGAAAAAAATCCGATCAGGTACGGATATCCGAATGCCCATATCCCCTCCAAATCACTAAAAAATGTGAAAAAAACTAGAACCTAACAAAAGATTGAAAAGTGACCAAACCACACCAAATGCAATGGAAATCAAAAATTAAATAGTCATCAAATTTGTTTCTCTCTTTAGAGATGTTTAAAATCAGTGTTTTGGTTCCCATGATAACAAAAACAATAATTTCAATGTTTCGTAAAAACAAGTACGCACATGAAATGAACTTATCTTATTTTAGATTTGTGTTGTGTTGTGTGTGGTCCCAAACTCCCCAATACGTTTTTGACAAAATCTGAAACGTTTACTTAAATTGTCACAGACACGAATTGTAATGAAGGTCACGTTCATGACCAATGCCCCCATATCCCAAATTATTTTAATATTTATTATGCACATGGATATATAAGTAGGTGAGCTGAGCAGTGAAGAGATTTATTTTATTATTCATAATTACAACTAATTATTAAAAAAAAAATTAGAGAGAGAGAGAGGAATAATAATAAAACAGCTTAATTAAGGCAAAAAAATATGAAAATAGCTTCTTCTTCCCCGATTCTCACCGTTGTCTCCAGCTCTGGCTCTTTGGTTAGTTGACTTATTTTATTATGATCATGTCCTCTCTATAAATCTCAAGTTTTTTTTGTCTTTTTATTATTGTTCCACTTCTCAAATCAGACCCAGTAAGTCGTTTGTTTATTCAATCTCCAAAATCGAAACCTTTTTGAAAAATCGAATCTTGTGATCATTTGGGGAATATGAAAGATTTGATCTTTGTGTTGTTTATGTTTTGGGTTTCGATAAAGTTTCAGTCTTTTTTTATTTTTTTTGAGATTTTTGTTTTGTTGCGGGATCTGATTAAGACTGTTTTTTTTTTTGGTGTGTTCAGGATCCGAAAATTACTGGATCATCACTTGGATCTCGAATCCTTCCTCCTGCTACTCAAAGGTGAGTTTTTTTTGCTCTCATTTTCTTGTAGATTTGAAAGTTTAGAAATTATGGGAAATGGTGCTTGCGAACCCCTGATATAGTGATGATTATGTTGATATTGTGATGGTGATGATGGCTATTGATAGGAATGATGATTCAGGGTTTAGGGATGATGAGGGTTTGAGGGTTCAGGGTTTATAAATCCTTGTCATGTTATGATTGATTGTTTGATGATGAGTACTTGTATGTCTCTTGATGGTTATTTATTTGGATAGGCATAATTTGAACTTTGAAACGCATTGGCCACCCTATGGTGTATGAATTTTAAACCACATTCATTCTATGTCCATCTAAACGTTGAACTTGATTGCCGGTTTTTGGAATAACAAGTCTTGGACTTGTTTTTCGAGTTGGTTGTTTGTTTCTTTTAAACTGTATTCGTTATGTAGCAGTCCCTCTTTGTTAGAGGAATTGTGTGTGTCTTCCTTTTTAAGTGTTTGTAACGTTGTTTGAAGTTGAAGTTTTAGTCTAGACACTTTTCCTCTGTAATTGAGTATGAAAAGAACATCTTTGTTTCTGGATTTGTTAGAGCAAGAGCAGGAAGTGTTACTTTTATGTTTGAGTTCTTTACAGATTTTGGGATTTCTGATTTGGATCATTTTTGGTTTATCATTTGGTTTGTTTTGATGGCTGGCCGACAAGGAAATTCAATTAATATTGACATAGGTTAAGACATTTGTCATTGTGCTTAAAGTTTTCTGAGTTCGAAGTTTCTATGTATACTAGATCCTCGCCATCGGACAATCTTCTCCTCCGTAGGACAATGTCTTCCAATTATCTGAGGCATGTTGAGTCCATGTCCCAGTTACCTTCAGGTGCTGGTAAAATCTCTCAATTAAACGCCGTTGTTTTAGGAGAATCCCTTGCTTCCGAGGAGAATGATCTCGTCTTTCCCAGCAAGGAATTCTCTGGCCAAGCTCTTGTTTCCTCCCCTCAACAGGTATCTCTTCCAACACCAATTGAGTACTAGATCAGCACACCTCATCTTCTCTGCTTGCTTTTATGATCTGTAAGTAATTTATCTTCTTGTTATTTGCATGCAGTACATGGAAATGCACAAAAGGTCGATGGATGACCCTGCTGGTTTTTGGTCTGATATTGCGTCTGAGTTTTACTGGAAGCAAAAATGGGGTGACCAAGTTTTTTCCGAAAATCTCGATGTCAGGAAGGGTCCTATTAGCATTGAGGTTGATAATTTTCTTCTTTTTTATCCATTTCCTTATTTTTTCTCTGCTCTGTTCTCTGCATCTTCTATCAGAAATTTTTTCGTTGTGATAACATGTCTGAGATCATGTATATCTAGTGGTTCAAGGGGGGAATAACCAATATTTGCTACAACTGTTTGGACAAAAACGTGGAAGCTGGTTTGGGTGATAACATAGCTATGTACTGGGAAGGAAATGAAGTTGGGGTAGATGCTTCCTTAACTTATTCTGAATTGCTCCAACAAGTTTGCCAGGTATAAACACTGTTGTTCGTCCTCTCCAACCGCATTTACAGCTCTTCTTTCTCATTAATTAGCTGGAACTTCATTTTGTCTTGTCCTTTGTTCTGAAGCTTGCTAATTACTTGAAAGAAATTGGAGTGAAGAAGGGGGATGCTGTTGTAATTTACTTACCAATGTTGATGGAACTTCCCATCGCTATGCTTGCATGCGCACGGATTGGAGCTGTTCATTCGGTAACCTGTGAAAATTGTACATTTGTCTACAATGAAAACATTTACCTAATTCATTAACACATAACAAGTTTTCAGAATTAATTCAATTATTCCCCAGGTTGTTTTTGCTGGATTTTCTGCTGACTCTCTTGCTCAAAGAATCATTGACTGCAAGCCAAAAGTAATACTGACTTGCAATGCTGTTAAAAGAGGCCCTAAGACTATAAACCTTAAAGCTATTGTTGATGCTGCACTTGACCAATCTTCTAAAGATGGAGTCTCTGTAGGTTAGTCTATTTACCAAAATAGTAATTTGGGTTCTTTTTCCATCTCTTTCCTGTATTTTGGATTCAACTGGATGTTCCCAATTGCCATTTGCTGGTTTTCTACTTCATGGTTTGCACTACAGTTCAATTCCCCCCCCTCTATGTACTCTTTTTATGAGTTTGTTCTCCGAGCACAGCAAATAAAAGATGGGAAAGACTTTGCGTGTTTGCAACAAATGATTTTTGGCTGTTTTCTCTTTTGCTTCTCTTATATCAGGCGTCTGCTTGACCTATGAAAACTCATCAGCGACAACACGGGAAAACACAAAATGGCAAGATGTAAGAGATGTGTGGTGGCAGGTAACTATAGAGCTGGCTAATAATCGAGAATATGCATTCATTCTATTTTTCAATTGGTTCTTAAAGTCTTTTGTGGGTGGTGGTGATCTCTTAGGATGTCATTCCCAAATATCCAACATCATGTGAGGTGGAATGGGTTGATGCTGAAGCTCCCCTGTTTTTGCTCTACACCAGTGGAAGTACCGGGAAGCCAAAGGTAATTTTGGTCCTTGGTTAGATTGAATCTTTAACGAAGTTTGTTTTATTTCTCTCTTTAATATCTTTAATTTGGGTTCTTTGAAGGGTGTCCTACACACAACTGGAGGGTATATGATCTACTCTGCTACAACATTCAAATATGCATTTGACTATAAGCCAACAGATGTGTACTGGTATGCAAAGATACTTGTCTTGACTGTAAAAATTCCTTACTAAAAGCAATGCTATAGAGTGCTAATCTCTTTGCTTCTCTAACATAAGGTGTACAGCAGATTGTGGTTGGATAACTGGCCATAGCTATGTTACCTATGGACCAATGCTAAATGGAGCCACCGTTGTTGTCTTTGAAGGGGTAATCTTTTTGGATTGTAGATTTTTAGTGGTATATTATTTTCTGTCAGTCCCTCTCCCATAGTAATACGCTAAAGAGCTATCAGCATTTAAGAGGAAATAGGTTTTACTCTTTATCTCTATCACTTGGATTGAACTGTTGGTTGTGATATTATCATCTGGTTTTGAACAGGCTCCAAACTACCCTGATTCTGGACGCTGTTGGGATATTGTTGACAAATACAAAGTTTCCATATTTTATACTGCCCCAACGTTGGTGAGGTCCCTCATGCGTGATGACGATAAGGTATGCAATTTTTTCTGTTGTGGTGAAAAAGTAATCATCATTGTAATGATGCTTTGAAGTACGGCTCTGTCTTGATTTGCCCTCTAATTTTTGTATATTAAATTAAGCTTTATGTGGGGTAAAATACTTTTAAGTATCTAAATTACTTACTAAAATATTTCCATTTTCAACTTATTTTGATTGTTATAGTTTGTAACACGTTACTCTCGCAAATCACTACGAGTCCTTGGAAGTGTGGGTGAGCCCATCAATCCGAGTGCTTGGAGGTTTGAACTCTAATATCCTTTTTTTTTTTTCTGGCGATCATTCCAATGGGAACCTTATTTAGTGGTTTACAAATTCCTTGATGTAGATGGTTCTTCAATGTAGTCGGTGATTCGAGGTGTCCCATTTCAGATACATGGTGGCAAACTGAAACTGGAGGCTTCATGGTAAATCTCTTCTCTCTCTCTTATCTGTCTTGAAACCCCTTGCATGCTCCCCCTTATGTGCATCAAAATTGCATCGCAGATAACCCCATTGCCAGGTGCCTGGCCGCAGAAGCCTGGTTCAGCTACTTTCCCTTTCTTTGGTGTTCAGGTCTGTGATTCGTAGTGCTAATTTACATTTAGCATATTGCTTCTTCCTTTAAATATTTGTCTTTGAAGAGATTCACTCTCATCTCTCTCTCTGTATGTTGCAGCCTGTCATAGTTGATGAAAAAGGAAATGAAATTGAAGGCGAGTGTAGTGGTTATCTTTGTGTGAAAGGTTCATGGCCGGGGGCATTTCGAACTCTGTTTGGGGATCATGAAAGATATGAAACCACATACTTTAAACCTTTTCCTGGATACTATTTCAGTGGTGATGGTTGCAGCAGGTGGACAATCTATCTGATTAGTTTTGTTTCACATACACAATTGTAGTCAGTGTGGTATCTTTCACCGCATAGATGTTTTCACAAAAAAACAGTACATGTTTATGTATTGATACTATCCAAGTCGGGTGAGATTTTTACAAGAGCCTTATTTTGATATTGTGTTCCAGGGATAAGGATGGTTACTACTGGCTTACTGGAAGGGTTGATGATGTTATCAACGTCAGGTAGAATGCAAAGTTTATAATGATGTCAAAGAATTACCTTAACTTCCAATATTACTTAAATCTATATTTATCTTTGAGTTTTTTATAATGCACAGTGGCCATCGAATCGGAACTGCTGAAGTAGAATCTGCTCTGGTTTTACATCCCCAATGTGCAGAAGCAGCTGTTGTAGGCATAGAACATGAGGTATGTGGACTAATTATGCATTAGTGGTTGGCATATGAAGCGTGTGACACGGATAAGAGTTCATACTTCACACGTATTCTTACCTCAGCTTGTTAGTCATTGAGTGTAAATAGAAATTGCTTATGATTAGGGTCTCTAATAATTGGAACTGGTTTTCGGACATTTTAAGACCAGGAATAGTCTCCTGGCTCTCTATAACAATCTAGGGATACTTCATGGCTCTTGGGTCTGCGCTCGTTGTTTACCAGTGTGAGATAAAAGCAGAAATCAGTTTCGTTTTTATGCGTTTATGAGTTTCTTGCTTGTAACAGGTAAAAGGACAGGGTATCTATGCGTTTGTCACTCTTCTGGAAGGTGTTCCTTACAGCGAGGAGCTTCGGAAAAGCCTAGTACTAATGGTCCGAAATCAGGTATTAAGAATAAAAGAGAATAGTTAAGCTCTAGAGATGCTAAACTTTTGAGGAAGTGTTATTAGCACACTTTGATATTGTAATGAGTTTGTTTATAAATTCTGCTATTTTCAGATTGGGGCTTTTGCCGCTCCGGACAGAATACATTGGGCACCGGGGTTGCCAAAGACGAGAAGCGGAAAGATAATGAGGAGAATCTTAAGAAAGATTGCTTCAAGGCAATTAGAAGAGCTTGGAGATATTAGCACACTAGCGGATCCTAGTGTAGTTGATCAGCTTATTGCACTTGCCGATGTGTGAAGTAACCATGTCAATACTATATGATCCAATGGAGAAGTGATGGAGTTTTGTGCATCTCTATGTTTCAGTGTCTTATAGAGGAATTGGTACAAAAATCTGAAACAAGATTCAGGTAATTGGAAGGAAGAATAAAGTAAGTGGACTATATTGTTGTGTTCTTTTAATAAAGAAATTTCATTTCCATGAGTTTGGTTTTGGAGAAGAAAATGTTCATAGGATAATAAAAGTGGTTAAATCTAAATATAAAGATTCAGGGTAACATCTTTCTTTCATTTGTTTTATGGTTAACCAAAGAGAAAGATCACGTTAGTTAACAAACAAGTTCATCAATGTCTAAAAGAATCTTGCTGCTGCATCACTCATACATCTTGCATATTTGCACTGAACTTGGAACGTAAGAGAGCACAAGTGGGTAAGACGCATATTTGGATGACCTTGGTATCCCAAGATCAATTTCTTTGAAGTATCCATCTTTTCCAATGATGTAAGCTTGGTCATGTCTACCAAGAAGGACAACTACATTTTGCTTCTCGTCAATGATGAAACTCTTGGTTTTAAGATTAAACTGACTATACAGTCCCATACTAACCTCTAAGAGCAACTTGTTCCACAATGCTTCTTCAGGGTCAATCTTATTTGTAACCCATATCTCCATCCTTAAAGTATCCTTGCGCTGAAATAACACCGCAAGCTGCTCTTCTCTAACACTAGAGAGAGCCACAGTGTCATTGCAACAAGAGTGAAACGGTAGATGAAGACGCGGTCCAAATCTCTCTGTTGTAAAATCAAAACAGATCAAGAAATCAAGGGGATCAAGTAGTCCTTCTATATTCTTCTCTCTAGCAAACCAGTAAGTATTTCCCTTGAGAGACACACCGCGTTGTAAAAACGGGATTTCCCAATCAAGCTCCAAATGAAAAACTTTCCAAGAATCAGATTTAAAATTGTAGATGTCAAACTTATAAGTTCCACAGAAGGATGTTTTACAACATCTCAAGACTTTGTGGTTACCAATCGAGTTGTTGTTCATCTTCTCGTATCCAAGAGCATACCTATCAAAGAAATGGTAAGCCTTTCCGTAGTTGATCCACCTTGTTTGGCCACAATAAGGGTTACAAACCACCAGCCTAGAATTTAAGTTACGGGTGATGCATAACAGTAAACCATCGCAGTGAAAGACATTAGATATATGATCAACTCGATGATCTTCATCATCGTTTAGGCTAATGAGTTTAGCTTTATCCACAACACATGATTTAACGTTGGTCTTGTCATTTTTGTGAACTCCATGGAGATTTAAACTCATTAAACAAACCTTGTAATATGTCATCATGACCACCAGAATCTCATTCCTTAATTGTTAATGATTTCGTGAAATTGATATGATCGTTGATTACAGTGTTCCAGGTTTTACAAGTATATTGTAATGCTCTTATAGACTCTACTGGAACCCTAGAGAGTATCTCCTCCAATAAATCCTTTGGAAGATCGTACATAGCCATCGTTGGAGTTGTTTGTTCACCAAGTTAGGTCAAGCTAACCCTTTTCTCTGCTTTCTTTTGGCTTGTTATCTTACAGAGGCTATTTAAGATATATATAGCCATTGGTTTCACAATGAAAAGAGATTGGGTTGAGGATGTTAATTAGTTATACAGTTTAAGTAAAATTAATTTTGTTAATTAATTCTTACCCTTTTAAGTGATTTGTGTAAAACTGACAAATTCTATATTCTTCAATTATGAATTTTAAAAAGTATTATGAAATCCAGTGTTATTAAACAAGTGACTTGAAAATCTAGTTCCACTGTTATTTAAAAAGTTTTGAGGATTTATATTTTAATGATTTTAAAGAATTCGACATGACTTTAGAGAATGCTTTTAGAAAAAAATACAGAAATCCAAAATCCTATAAGCTTAAGCAACCTTTTAAGTGATTTGTGTAAAAATGACAAATCCTATATTGTTCAGTTATGAATTTTCAAAAGTGTATTATGAAATCCAATGTTATTAAACTAGTGACTTGAAAATCTAGTTTAAAATCCACTCTTATTTAACAAGTTTTGAAGATTTAGATTTTAATGATTTTAAAGAATTCTTCCTGGCAACACTATCATTTTTACTTGGTTTTTTCGGTTCGGTTATATATTGGAAATTTAAATTAAAAAGAAAAAATTAAAAAAATGATTTTGAAGTTATAATGGAAAGAAGTTGGAATATTGGTGGACTTTGTTCTTTAAGGAATTCAAAAGAAAGAGGGGACTCAATCAAATTAGGCAGTCGTATTGGACTTTCAAAGCTCTTTAGTCTTTACCATAAAAGAAATATATATACTAGTGGACTTTTCAAACTGTCGGCCACATGCCAAAAAAAGTAGCTCATATATGTGTTCTTCCACATCATTAACAGTCAATTAAGGTCCTTAATCAAGTCAAACTTGTAGTATTTCTAATCAATTAAGAAAGAAAAAATATGATATAGATGATACAAACTATTTGATCATTTTCATGCATGTTATGAAAACAAATATAAGACATATACAGTATACAGTATAATGAAATATTTGCAACACTTGAGCTTTTTCTCTTCTAAATTCTATTTAATGATGATTTATTTCAATTTGATCAAGAACTATACGGCAAGATCGATCCATGCTTTGACCACTCGTTCAAAAGTTCCTTAAATAAACAAAGTTGGTGGAGGAAGTATTATCATAACATAAAAGAAAAGAAAAAAAAATGGTTGGTGGGAAGTATATCTTTCAATATTTGAGAATATAAATGGATGTTATGATTCTTATGAAGAAGAGAGATAGATTTATGTGTAGAGAGATTGAGAGAAGCATGGATCAGAAAAATTCACAAGTCTTTACTATTCTATTTGCTTTGCTCCTCCTCTCTTCTCTATTTCTTAGCCAACCGCAAGCTTTCTCAGTTGGATTAACATCACACCGCAAAATCAGTAAGTTCTTTTGTTCTATACATAATCTTATGTTGGACTTATGTTGGATCTTAGTTTCTTCTAAATCATCTTCGTGTACATCCATGTGTGAATGTCTAGATGTTAATTTATTTGTATAGGGTTACTCTAAAGATAGGTTTTTTTTACATTTTATGCCTCGATTCGATGTTAATTCTCGCTATTATTAGAGTTTAACTAGCGTATGAATCAAGGTATTTATAGTTTTTAGTTTTTAGTTTCTCAATAAGGTGTTTATATATATGAAAAATGTTAGTACGAGTGTGCGAGTATTCTTACTAGTGATATGTTTTTGAATTGCAGTAGATGGGAAAGATGGGTTGAAACAAATTGGATTTCAAAAAAAGGTTCAAACGAAGCCGAGCAGTTCGAGAAGAGGACCATCGAAGGGTCATCCTCCAGGCTCACCACGACTATGAACCATTTGTTTACAATGTGCATGCATAAATATATTAATACAAATTCCAACGGAAACAAGAAATTAGTTCTTTACATATTTATACTTGAATATTCAGAATATATAATTTTGCGCCATCAAATCGGAAGAAAATTCATATGCATAAATTATTGTTTATACAAATATATAACTAATTTTAAAGTTATTATTCATTAGGTTTTTTTTTGACAATCTCAAACATACATCTTATTTAAAACGACCAACAAACATCTTAATCAAAACGACGGTGTTTCGTAAGAAAATACAAAACAAATTGTTTTGAAATAATTTTTTTGTAATAATTTTTTTGTTATGAACTATAATCTTCACTTGGATATCTTTTAAAAAAAAAAACTATAATCTTAATCAACATTGTAATAACGAATATCTGATTTTGAAGAATTTTTTGAAAGTGAATATTTCAGATTTCTTTTTATGATTGTATATGTATTTTGACTAGGGTAAAATTTAGAAAAAAAAATATTTGGTTCAGATATTATTCACCCTCTCTTGATCAGCCAAATAATTTTGTCAAAAACAAACCAAACCAATCTAATTCAAACCGAATACCAAATTAACCAAACTCCGGTTCAGCTAATTTGGTTCGTATTCCACACGTGTTCATAAACCCTAAATTGTCCCTTCCTCTCTCGTACAGATAGAGAACTAGATTCGATTTCGTTTTCCATAAACCCTAAATTCCCAGTTTTATGAAATTAAGACCTCAAGTGAAATCGTGAACTTCTTCTTCTTTCTCTTCTCTTTTCCAAAAAACCCCTAATTTCGGATTCTCACTATTCTCCCACACTCTCAAACTTAGAACAATGGAGAGTGTTGAAAGCAGAAGGATTGTGACTGATGAAGAAAAGTTAGAAGCCAAAAATTTCAACATATTCGATCTTCCCGACGTACCTAAAGGTCTTCCTCCGCATTTAGAACTCGAGCGAACTCGTGTTGTCTGTAAAGTTGATGCTCCTACACATGTAAGAACCATTCAGGATCAAAAAATGTTACAGTCTTTTTTATGCTCTGTTTTGGCTTTTTCTCAATGTCTCTCATGTGGGCTTGCTGTGTTTATCAAAAAGGTTAAGTTTTTTCTTGTGGGTTTGTCGATTTTGTCAAAATCCGAATGGTATTGAGTGAAGATCGTTTGAAATTTGAAGTCTTTAATGGTATTGTGTTTGTGTTTGTTTGCTGTGTTTATTAAAAAGTTTAAACTTTTTCATGTGGGTTTGTTAGTTTTGTCAAAATCCGAATGGTATTGAGTGAAGATTGTTTGTAATTTGAAGTCTTTTAATCGTTTTGTGTTTGTGTTTGTTTGCTTTGTTTATTAAAAAGTTTAAATTTTTTCACGTGGGTTTGTTGATTTTGTCGAAATCCGAATGGTATTGAGTGAAGATTGTTTGAAATTTGAAGTCTTTAAAGGTATTGTGTTTGTGTTTGTTTGCTGTGTTTATTAAAAAGTTTAAATTTTTTCTTGTGGGTTTGTTAGTTTTTTCAAAATCCGAATGGTATTGAGTGAAGATTGTTTGAAATTTGAAGTCTTTAATGGTTTTTGTGTTTGTTTTTTTGGTAGACCACGGAAACCATATATTCTGGTGCCTATGCTTTTATGGGAGTGGACAACAGTGTGAATCTAGAAAACTTCTCTGAGAATTTCAAAGTTGATGTGATTAGTCTCACAGAGACAGATATGGTATTCGATATGATTGGTATCCCTGCAGGGATTGCTAATGCTTTCCGAAGAATCCTCTTAGCTGAGGTCTGTCTCCCACTGTCTCACAACGTTTTGATGAATCTTCCTGATTATTAGAGGCTTTGGTTTAAAGGTGTTCATTTGTTGCAGCTTCCTTCAATGGCTATTGAGAAAGTGTTTGTAGTAAACAACACATCTATTGTTCAAGACGAAGTTCTTGCTCACAGGTTGGGTCTTGTTCCAATTGCTGCAGATCCTAGGCTTTTTGAATATTTATCTGGTGAGAAAATTGTACATGGCATGTGATTCATCTTTATAAGAAAATCATTCTTTGTGTCATGCTTAACTTTATTTCGTTAATCTCTGTGTCATAGAAAACGATCAGCCAAACGAAATGAACACCATTGTTTTCAAACTCCATGTGAAATGTCCAAAAGGTGACTCTCGTCGTAAAGGTAATATTTGTTCTTTGGTTAGCACAAGAAGAGTCATTGCCTTACTGTTAGCTTGATCTCTCATAAACGGTGTCATTTTTATTTCTTGAAGTCTTAACAAGCGAATTGAAATGGTTACCAAATGGAAGTGAGCTTCTAAAAGAATCAGCAGGAGGTTCCACAAAGCAAAAAACTTATACTTCATTCAGCCGCAGCCAAGATTCCTTCCCTGAATTTGCTGATAATCCTATCACGCCGAGCTTTCAAGATATCTTGTTAGCAAAACTAGGCCCTGGCCAGGTACTGTTTCTATTTATTCTATACCGCTAAATCGTTACACTTAAGAGGACTTTACTAGCGACAAGAAATGAAAAAATGCATCTTCATCTATCTTTTTCTTGCAGGAAATCGAGCTCGAAGCTCATGCAGTTAAGGGCATTGGTAAAACACATGCAAAATGGTCTCCAGTAGCAACAGCTTGGTATCGAATGCTTCCTGAGGTGAGAAGTCCACCACAATCTAATGTGCTTTGTGGGAAAAGGGGTTTAGTTTTTTTCTGGACTCGTCCTCAGCTTCTTCATAATGCTTTTGTTTATAATATCTTAGGTGATTCTACTAAAGGAATTCAAGGGTAAACATGCTGAAGAACTCGTAAAAGTCTGCCCCAAGAAAGTTTTTGACATTGAAGACATGGGCCAAGGTGAAGTAAAGCATTCCTTTAAATTCATTCAAAACCTTCAAACCTTCTTACTTGCTTTTGAGTAACAATAAGAGATTCTGATGAAACCGAAGGACACTGGCTGCAACTCTCTCTGCAATTTGATTTTATATTGACTTCCGAAAATTGAAAACAGGTAGGAAAAGGGCAACCGTAGCACGGCCTCGTGACTGCTCATTGTGTAGAGAATGCTTAAGAGAAGGAGGAGAAGAAGTTGTTCCAAAAAAAGGAGGAGAAGAAGTTGTTCCAAAAAAAGGAGGAGAAGAAGTTGTTCCAAAAAAAGGAGGAGAAGAAAAAGCAGAAGTAAAATCAAAAGGAAAAAGAGAATGGGTGGACCAAGTGGCTCTGCGCCGTGTGAGGAACCATTATATATGTAAGAACTGCTCATTCAACTTAGGCAGAACCATGATGTGAAATGAATACTAATTGAGTTTCTTCTTATTGTCTTTATCAGTTACAATTGAGTCCACCGGTTCACAGCCTCCGGACGTTCTTTTCACAGAAGCAGTTAAGGTATTGGAAGATAAATGTGAAAGAGTAATCTCTGAACTCTCCTGATGAGAAGAGGTTTAGCTCTACCGGCATGGTTCCGGTTTAGTTCAGTTTTGGGGTTTTGTATCGAAAGGTTTATACAAAAAAGAACATTGAAAATTTACTAAGTGTTGATTCTTGGTTCAAAATTATTATTCATGTGAAAGTTGAAGAGAAATATATATACAGTATGTGAGTGGTACCAAACACATTCATTCTTAAGCACTTAACAGATTGAGAATTCTAACTTTAGAAGGATACTGAAAAAACGAAAAATATGTTAGACCATTTTAACATTTTTACAAAGTTGGTGAAATCAACAAACGAAGAATAAAACTATAAAACTACATAAGGGCCAAATTTGTATTCAATAGTTAAAAGTTAAAAGAGGAGATTACTAACAAAAAGCACCAGTGGTCTAGTGGTAGAATAGTACCCTGCCACGGTACAGACCCGGGTTCGATTCCCGGCTGGTGCAATGTGAGCTATGAGGAAATAGACTATAGCAATGGTTGGGTCCTTTGCAATGTTCTGATCTCTATGATCGATTAAAGTCTCTCTCTGAGCTCTCTACTTTTTTCCTTTTTTTTTGACTCCCGAAATTATATTTTGATATATGAGATTGCTACATAACAAAGAAAATAATTATCATCAAAATATTTTTCACCATGAGATATAGATTACAAATTTACAACTATGGTTTGGAAAAACTCACTAACTCATCACCAAACAACTTCTAGCGACAATAATCAACTTTACCGTTACATTTTTGTCTTCGTCGACAAATGATCGCCGGTGATATCGTTTGTTATGTGTTGTAGTCGCTGTTTTAACTGGCGACAAAAAGCTAAGCTTCTAACATCTCCGTGATCAAACATCTAACGACTCCTTCATCACATATTTGAGTCTTAAAAGCAACAAGTAATTATTGTCATTTTTTATCGCTCCCCTATGTCGCTGCAACACTAAACCGAACAAGACCAATATATGTAATCCTTGTTTGCTCACACAATAATTTTGTTAAGCAAAGAAACTAAAATAATCATAACTAATCCAACTCAAAGAACCAAGATCAGTTAATAACTACTTATCATTTTGTTTTGTTTTAAATAAACACAAAACAAACTGATTATTAAAAAACAAAAACATAAATCATTAATTAAAGGAATTTTGCATCTTATAAATATGAAATTTACTATCCATATTTATTCAATAACTAAGACAGGTTTTTAAGGAATGAAGAAAGAACTATAGCTACAAGATAACTTTGCTATAAATAAACTTAAGTAGAACACATGTCCAGCTTCCGACCATAGCTGACGACCATGACATAATCAGCAGCTGAAGATCCAACTTTTACATTCCTTATACTAACATCTTTCTTAGTCGAGACCCAACGTTGCCACAAGTCAAACAACATTGTTGATGGATCAAGAGGTTCATTGTCTGAGTATAACTCTACCTGCAATATCCATAAAACAAACCAAATATGTATAGAACTAACCATTTTATCAAACTAAGTAATAAGATTTACAAAGAACAAGAACAAACCAAATCACCTCATCTTCGCTTTTAAGATCAAGTTTTTTTACAACATATTTCTTGAGATATGAAAGTTTTATGTTACTGTTCCTGAAAATATGAAAAAAATCATAAAATATTTTCATCATTATTAAAAAATACTATAATATTTACTAATTGCAAAGAGAAGACGTGGACGTACTTAACCCTTATGTATGTTGGAGCTAGTTGTTGCAATGGTGCATTCTTATTTCTGAAAACAAGTAAGCTGATGTTTGTAAACTAAAATATAAATTTTAGCAAGATAATGAAAAGAAGAGGACAAAGAAAGATTGACTGAATAATAAAGTCTTACTCTTCATTAGATGCCACCAAACTAAACCATATTGGAATGTCTCTCTTCACCATGATAGATACTTTTCTTGCACTCTAGGTGTATATAAACTCTATTATTTACGGGGTGACCAAAAAAAAAAAAAAAAAACTCTATTATTTACGAAAATGGCAAGTCAAATTAATAATAAACTTGAATCTAAAAGAAAACTAATACACGAATTTCTTTATGCATAGGTTTATTTACGCATAATTATTTTACTATATAAATTGAGAAGTACAAAAATAAAAATAATCTTATAAATTGTAAGAATTTACATTGAAATGCTATTAGAAAAAAATTTAAAATGAAAAAAAATATCAAAGGTAGTAAAGATAATTAAACAAATAATCAAACAAACTAAATATATAAAATCACAAGATAATTTATAAACTATAAATAAAATCGCAAAATAATCAAAAAATATATATTGCTTGTTTGGATATAAAAGCATAGATACGAGTTACATAAATATTAAATAATAACAAAATAAATTACTACAAATTCATATTAAATAAATAGTTCAGCCCAAACCGTGGGTTAGTACCTAATTTAATATGTAAATGGGAAGATAATATTTCAAATTTAAAATGTGGGCGGTAGTTTTAAATCGTAATTGTTACCATAGAAAACAGTTGTTATCACAAAATTTTGAGTTGTTCTTTTTCTATTTTCATAGTTGAAGCATAAGAAGATTTGAATGCTAAATATCATCATGGTAGTCTTATGACAGAGCTATTTGTTTAGATTATAAGAAAATATGTGAGTATGTAAATGAATTCATATATTTTGAAGACAAAAGAGACGACATATATGTTTTAAAAAAAACTGTGTTTGAATCCTCATAACACACAAAAAAGTATTGTATTCAAATCTAAATATAAAAGCTCTCATACCTTTGATCCTCTTTGTAGCTATGGTGGTTTAGTGTTTGCAGATTTCACAAATCCTCTGAGGACAAGGATACATATATAGTGTCCAACCACAATTTCTAATGTTATTCAAAGAGTTTTAATTTTTGAACTTTATTTTTTAAACACCTCAAATTTTATTTTAAGTTATTTTTTGAAAAATCTCTATAATTGGAAGAAAAATGTGCAGGAGTCAAATTTCATAGAGATTACATACCAAAAATAAACTTTTTTCTATCAAAACTTATATATATTATGGGTAAAAGCATGAATCAAATATAATTATAATTAAAATTACTTATAAAGTATGATTTTATTGGTCAAATTAGAAATTTGTTTCTTAAAACTCCACTTTTTAAATTTGATATAAAAATATTACATCATAAGACATAAAAAGAAAAATATAACAAAAGTATTCCTAAAAAAAAGTTATTTTCTTTTTAGTATTATAATACCAAGAACTTTGTTGATAGTTTATAGCAAACACGTTTCAAATTGGTATGTTATTTTAAAAATATTTTTCTTTTAATTACTGTATACACTACAACAAATCAAGTTTTACAACTACTCCATTAAAAAAAAAAATCTGTATACACTACAACAAAGAGTCAAAGATTATATCGAGCCGTTGCACTTTAATTGTTTTCTTAAGTCATAATAACTCAACGGTCATATTTTCAAAAACAAAATACGACCGTTGATCCCAACAAAATCTCAACTTTATCGTCTTCTCAAACTCTTTTTTTGCATATAAAACATCAAAAACAAGAAACACCAAGTGAACTAAATCAAGAAACACCAAACATCAAAAATCAAGAAACAGAGTTCTCTAATCTACAAAATTCAAGAAAATGGGAATGTCGAAATCGAAAGGCAACACACACAACATCTTCCTTCTTTGCAACTACATCCTCTTAGGCTCAGCTTCAAGCTGCATCTTCCTCACGATCTCTCTCCGTCTCTTCCCATCACTCTCTGGCCTTTCTCTCATCTTCCTCCACGCTTTAACCATCGCAACCGCGGTCTCTGGTTGCTCGATCTTCGCCTCTTCCACAACCGCAACCACTAGCGATAGATTATACGGCTCTCACATGGTAGCAACGGTCCTCACTGCCATATTCCAAGGTGCGGTCTCTGTTCTTACGTTCACGAGAACAGGGGAGTTCTTGAGGTTCTTGAATTCGTATGTTTTGGAAGAAGATGGTGCGGTGATACTTAAACTCGCTGGTGGTTTGTGTGTGGTTATGTTTTGTTTGGAGTGGGTTGTTCTTGTGTTGGCGTTTTTGTTGAAGTATAGTGATTATTTAGATGATGATGATGATGATGATGATTTCAAGGTTCGAAAACAAGACGATGATGGTCTCAAGGATTGGCCTTCGTACCCATTTCAATTCAAGAATTAAAAGTTTTCGATTTCATTTTCATTTTTTTTCATACACATGCTTGTAATGTGATAATGTCTCTCCCACTTTAATTAGTGTAAAAAATAATTCATCTATAAATTTTTTTTTATATATAAATATTTCAAAGTTCTATGTGTAAAATGGGAAATACTGAGCATAAAATTTGAGATCCGGAACCAATCCATAACGAATAGTCATAATACCCGAACGAATAATGAATGAATTCTTCTAGTTAAATTACCGGAACCAAATCTGATTTGAACTGAAAACTAAATAATATATCCGAAAACGCGAAAAAAAAATATTAGATCCAAAGACCTTAGGTATATTTAGTTATCATTTTATACCCATGAATACCAAATGACAAAAATATAAGAAACTAGTGATGGACCCGCACGTACGTGCGGGGTTATTTTTACAAAATTACGATTTTTTAATTAGATGCTATTTTGGTAAAGTTTTGTTATATGAGTTTATTTGATAAACTATATACAGACATACAGTTGTAAAACAACAAAATGAATACATAATACAATTTTAAAATTATTTAAATGAAAATGATAAGTGATATTGCGTGTTCATTTATAACTGTTTGCTTAGAGATGTTAAATCGGATTTGGGTTTGACTTTAGTTTGAATTGTTTTATGTGTAGTTTAGAATGGAAAACCCGTCATGTCCCTTTCCGTTTCGTCCTGACCCGTCCTGTCCCATAATCATTTCTTTTTAAAACATTATCATTTGCCAATGTTTATTATAAGAAACTTGGTAAAAGATTTAGACGGGATACCCGTATTCCTCGTTTAAATAATTATTTTTATCAAACTAATAAAAATCTAATTATCAATCTAAGTCACATGCTCCCACCATTTTCATTCACAAGGCACTGTCTGTAATCCTATCATACACAATCCTTGTTCGATTTTTAATTTTATTGATCTTTCAGTTTCATCTTTTTTTTCTCATTACTTTCTTCAATTCAAAGATTCATGTTTTAGCCTTTTTGTTTTCTAAAGATTTAGGTATTTCTATTTTTTTTTAATACATGGATTTATTGTAGTTTTGTTATCCGAAGTATACGTTATCTTTTTGTACCCGTCATTTCATGTTTAAATATTTGAAATACATAGGAAAGTGGAATTTAAATTTAGCAATTTAAATTACATGTCCCCGTATCGTACTCGTAGTTTTATATTTGATAGTTGAAAGTGAATTTAACTTTATGACCGTGTCTCATAACAATTATATATAATCATGTTTTCGAATTATATGTTCCCATCTCGTATTCATTCCTATAAGTTTATAATTTTTTTAATAAATAACACCATTTACATGTAACTAAATATAATTTTAATATATGTAAAATTTCATATAATCGCCCAAAAGTAGATTATACAAGTCATGGCAACCAC
>NW_006238917.1:14382785-14438232 GCF_000375325.1 Capsella rubella | reverse complement strand
CCATTTATTATTTAAAAATTGGTAATAAGTCGTTAAAATAATTTAAATGTGATATATCCACTTGTTATTTAGTTTTAATCTTAATAGAAATTCTATATGTTTATAATCTCAAAATGTAGTTTATGATTTGATAAAACAATTATTTAATATTTGATAATAGTAATGATATGAAATTTCCAATGGATGAATATTTATTTTGTTAAGATTGTGTGAAATTAATAAGAAAAAAGAAATTTAGAATAATCATTAACTAACTGTTTGACTAAATAAAAAATCATTAACTAATTGAATTAATGATAAATTTTGTAGATATCTTTTGTGCTATAATTGCTAGATTGCTTTTTGAATATGAATATTTTTATGTAAAATAAGAAATTTTTGTGATCTAGAATGTTTATTCGCATGATTTTAGCAAACAAATATTTAATTATTGATTTATTTAAATTTTATTTTTATTTAAAATTATATATTTTTAAAAAATTTGATGATATGATCAGTTATGTATATATACTATGTAGAATTTGATTAGTTGATTATTTCATATGCTAACATATTTTTTATCTTTTTATTTTTCTAAAAAAATGTTATCTTTGTTTTATTATATTTCATTGTATATAAATTATTAATTTCGAAATTATATTAAAATATTAAATTAATATTAAATATGTTTATGTATATTCAAAATAGATATGTTAACATTTATTTAATTTTGAATCTAATTGTCCACTTTTTATGGTAAAATATTATTATGATTTCCATAAATATAGATAGTTTTTGTTTTTGTTTTTTTTTTTGCTGTCATTAATTCTGTTTGGCAATTGGTTTTAATTTCATGAAATTTTTTTAAAAAATTGGGGGGTGTTTGGCTTTAAGTTGTACTTCCCAATTAATAGTATAGATAACCTAGATGTCCAATTGTTTTTAGTTATATTTATCAAACTTATACAATTTTTTTGGCAAAATTTAACCAAATCTTAATAAACTAAACTAATTTTTATCAAAATTGAATATATATTTTTTTTCCAAAAACCAATCCAAATTTAACACATACTTGAACCGAATAATCTTAAAATCTAAAAAGATAATAAACCCTACCTAAATTATCCAATTTTAAAACTATCCGATCCAAAACCCGATTTAAACCCGATTCGAAATCCGAAAGCCAGGCCTATATGTGTGTTTGGTTGGTGCTTCTATGTAATGTACAAGTTATAACATGTCACATTTTTTGGTACAAGAACCATTTTCTTCTTGCACAATGTGTGTCCAATAATGCATCATCCAATCTACTGGCTAAGGAAAAACTCGGATGATATCTTCTACCACATCCACTCAATTCACCACGTCACCATCATCCATATTCACATTAAAATATAAAACAAAAACAAAAAATAACCAAAAGAAACGGAAACAGAGAAGTAAAGAGAAAAAAAAAAGAAAAGAAAAAAAGGATGCTGAGTAGATCAGTTGCTTCAGCCGTTTCACAGGTCTCTTCTTCTTCTTCCTCTTCTTTATTACCAAACACTAAACCATTCTTCTCCTTGAAACCCTTCTCTGGTTATCGTTCTTCTTCATTCTCCGGCGGCTCTATTCGTAAAATCAACCATAAGCCTCTTAGAATGACAAGTTCCTCCGGTATGACTCCTCCAAGAGCTATGGCCGCACAGCAGCTTGAGAACGCTGATGAACTCATTGATTCTGTCGAAACTTTTATCTTTGATTGTGACGGTCAGTTTCATCAACAACCACATAATGTGATTTTCATAGATTTAGAGAATTTATAGTATTAATAAGGTATATGATGATTGAGAAAGAGATGATATAGTGATGGTGTTTCTTGATTAGGTTTAGGGTTTTTCCTTAACCATTACGCTTCTTTTGTGGCATTGGTGTGCATTGATTGACTACACATGAGTTCTTACGATGGTTTATGTGATTTTGATAGATAATGTTTTAGAGAATTTACTGTATTGATAAGGTAGATGATAATGAAGAAAGAGATGATGTAGTGATAGTGTTTCTTGATTAGGTTTAGGGTTGTTTCTTAACCATTACGTCTCTTTGGTGGCATTGGTGTGCATTGATATACTACACATGAGTGCTTACAATGGTTTATGTGATTTTGATAGATAATGTTTTAGAGAACTTATTGTATTGATTAGGTAGATGTTAATTGAGAAAGAGATGATATAGTGATGGTGTTTCTTGATTATATATAGGATTGTTTCAAAACCATTATGCTTCTTTTGATATTGATGTGAATTGATTGACTACAAATGAGAGTTCACAATGGTTTATGAATCACAAAATCTTGATAATGGAGTTTCATCATTTACGAAAATCACTCTAGTGTCCTCTAGGCTACAATGCCTTAAAAAGGCGATAACCCCGGAGTTACTTCATGTTCCAGAGATTACGCTTTGGTTTAGGCATTGTATGTGTTGAACAATTTGTGTTTTATATGGTTTGAAGGTGTGATATGGAAAGGGGATTCATTGATTGAAGGAGTTCCTGAAACTCTTGATATGCTACGTGCCAAGGTTGGTAAGCAATCTCTTGATCAAATTTATTGAACTGTGACAATGCTTATGTTTTAGGTTTTCTACTTTTGTGTTAGATTATTTTTTCGAAGTTTCTTCCTTTACATTGTCATTCTTAACTTTTCAGGGAAAAAGGTTGGTTTTTGTCACTAACAACTCAACCAAGTCTAGGAAACAGTATGGCAAAAAGTTTGAGACTCTTGGCCTCAATGTTAATGAGGTTAGTCACTTAATTCACAATATATAGCTACTCTTAAATTGTTTTTGAAAGTGTTTCAAAAAAAAAAAATTGTTTTTGATTAAAGTATCCATTTTATTCCACCAGGAGGAGATATTTGCTTCATCTTTTGCTGCAGCTGCATACTTACAGTCTATTAACTTCCCAAAAGATAAGAAGGTACGCCAAAATATTCAGCCAAGACTCAAAATTCAGTTATCATAGTGTCTAGCTACTCACATGTAAAAGGGTACATTGCTTCTGTTTGCAAGTTGTCTGATGCATTTATATTCAGGTCTATGTGATTGGTGAGGAGGGTATCTTGAAAGAGCTTGAACTTGCTGGTTTTCAATACCTTGGAGGTCCGGTATGTATCAATATAATGACCTTTCTTAGTAGCTTCTCGGATTTGTGTTTGCGTTGATGCTAACTTCCCGGTCTTGGTTCTCTGTGATCTTTCTTCTTGCCAAAGAACTCAGCATTATATAGTTGCAAATAGATATTCTCAAATCAAATTCTGGAGTTTTTAAATCTTCTCTCTTTTACTTTGCGAAAAACTGTAGTAATCTGAACATTCAGTTCTTCAAATACAGGATGATGGTAAAAAACAGATTGAACTGAAGCCAGGATTTCTTATGGAGCATGATCATGATGTATGTATATCCTTCTTATACCTTTAGTTCTTTGCGTTTCTGTTTCTCTTTGAACTTGAGACAGACACTGAGGATAGTTTTTACTGAAAATTCTTTCCAGGTGGGAGCTGTTGTGGTTGGATTTGATCGCTATTTCAACTACTACAAAATTCAGTAGGTCCTCAAATTATTTGTTTCCTTCCACACTTCAGTACTAACATTCTTGCTGGTTTATGATTGCTCTAACCTTATAGATCTTTGTGTTCTGCTTTTGGTGATCTAATATCCTTATTTTAATGGAAGGTACGGAACACTTAGTATCCGTGAAAACCCGGGGTGTCTTTTCATTGCTACAAACCGAGATGCTGTCACTCACCTTACTGATGCTCAAGAATGGGCAGGTTGGCTTCTTGAATGCATTTTTTTGGTACTGTTTTTATTTAGCTGTAGTTTGAGGCCTTGAGAGTTTAAGTTATAAGTAATAACTTCACAGTCTAGACTGTGTTCATAATGTATTTGACCGGACACTATTCCATGACTATGTCTCAGGTGGTGGCTCTATGGTTGGTGCTCTTGTTGGATCCACTCAACGTGAGCCTATTGTTGTTGGAAAACCCTCAACTTTTATGATGGACTATTTAGCAGACAAGTAAGCCTTAAAAATTCTCATATTCCTTCTAAGTTAGGATATAGTCATTTAGATTTCTGTTTCCCTTGTCTATAACAACAATACACTTACGATTGCTTGATCGAAAAGAATCTCTAATGAAATCTTGAAGTCATGGGATGTTGATCACTAATATTGTACTTTGCAGATTTAAAATCCAAAAGTCACAGATATGCATGGTTGGTGATAGACTGGACACTGACATTTTATTCGGGCAAAATGGCGGTTGCAAAACTCTGCTCGTCCTCTCGGGTATAACTAAATCAGTAAACAGTTCCTCTATGGACACTACTAAACTCAATATAACCATCTAAGTAAAGAAAACTTTTATTCATCTTGTTTTTGAAGGTGTTACTTCAATCTCAATGTTGGAAAGCCCTGATAACAAGATACAACCAGACTTCTACACCAGCAAAATCTCCGATTTTCTATCCCTGAAAAAAGCAACTGTATAATCGAGTAAGCTCCGCGTCAATCACTCTGCAGAACTCAGGAAACTGGATTTTTTTTATGGGTTTACAAATACAGTCTATTCATCATACTTTTATTTTTATGTGCCTTTGTGTATAATAAGGATGTTTCTTGCTTTTCTTGGCAAGCTTCTTTTATTTGCAGTGTCTATGTGTGCATAGCAAATTAACTAGCCAATGAGTGTTGTTTAGGAAGAGTTTACAGAATTGAACCAAGCTCTGACTTGTGTAAGAGTAAGACTCTTCATTGACTTAAAAATCTTTTCATCTATGGTAATTTACATACACATTAAAGGCTCTAACACAACACATTCAAACAATCACAGTAACAAACAATAAACTTTATATCACTGTCGAGTAAACGTTAGATATGGAAATCTACCACCACAGTTCATGCCGTTTCAAACGCAACCCAGCCATTTAAACCAACCAGTTCCATTTAGGTCAGGGCTAGAGCTAGCCTAGGTCCAAACCAAACCTAGATTTCCTTCCATTTCTGGTTCGCCAAACTTTGTGTTCCATTGAGAACGTTTTGACCAAAAAAGAAACCTGTCAGACCGCCGTGCAACCACCCCGGCAAGGTAGAACCAAGCCGAGTAACGATCCTCTACAGCACCGGATACATCCGAGGACAATCGTGGCCATTAATCACGCTCTGATCGCATGGTCATGGTTCATCAACCAGGGTTAAGGGCCTGTCTCCTTAGAAATCAAGGATACAGAGGTACGAGCCTATAGAACTGATCCTGTTCAAGTAAGGTCGTGACCCTTGTTGCTTTTTCAAAGTTATATATAAAACAAATTGATTCCAAGTACATGCGATGTGGGATATGTGCACTACATTGTAAATTTGTAATGTGGAATTTGGTTGAGAAAACGGGCTGTACAAGCCTCACTTGTTAAAACTTTAATAACATAAAGCCCACATAGCTTAATGTTTCAAGAGTTGTTCTATCAGAATGAAAAGAGGACATAACATAATAGAGGACACGTAGAGTCGATAGAGACTAGAAAGCTGTGTCAAGAACTCAAGATTCATGCATATAGCAAAGGGAACACAAATGAAAAATGCATCATAGTGATAGTGAGAGAGGCAAGAGGTGAGTAAAGTGGGAAATGTGTTGCGTTGCGATATGTATTCTTCCTCTATTTTTGGAAAGGTTTTCTCACTTTTCACACACAATATTTAGACTTTTGAAAAAATCATCATAAAAAGTTTGATTTTATATTAATTTCCGAATCTAAAGTTTCTTCAATTAAATCAGACAATTACAACTAACAAACTACATTAAGCCGATACTGATTTTAACACAAATATATTTAGGCATGTCAATCGGGCTAGCACGGCCTGAAACCCGTAAAACCTTCATGTATTTGAGCCGACCCGAAAAATATCTGAACCTATATTTCAAAACCCGGCCCGGCTCTAACAAGGCTACGAGGATTTTCAGGCTTTTTACTTACCGATAAAAAAATAATCAATTTCTAAGTTCATAATAGTTTTCTAAAAACAATATTTAAAGGTCCACTATAAAAATAATGCATCAAATTTTAAATAACTTATCAATATTCAATAAAACTAACTTAATTTAAGAGAAAAAAATGAAAACTAAATAAATTATATACACTTTAACCCAGTAAAACATAGAACTAAAATACTTTAGAGTAGATGATAGAGTCAAAATTTAGATGATAAAGTCAAAATTTAATATATATATTTTTTTAGATTTCAAAATCAAGATACTTATATATATTTAGTTTTAGTTTTGTTCAGTTTTGACATATATAAATAATAGAAAATATCATAGATAAAGATTTTAAAAGTATTAAGTACGGTTAGTAAGTATATATGAAAACTAATTCATTAATCAAATCTTCTAATCAAACTAAAATATTAAAAAAAATCAAAATATATTTGTTTAAGGGCTTTCGGGCCGGCCCGAACCCGACCAGGTTAAGCCCAAAAAAACTTTTACCCGAATGGGCTTAAGCCCAAAAAGCCCGGTTTTTTCTGAACATATATATTTAAGCTCGAACCTGATGTTTTTCAGGGCAAGCCCGAACTAGCCCGCGGGATTTAGCCCTAATTGACAAACCTAAATATATTAGAACCGCAAATACTAATTTTGATCCTTATTTTAACCCGATTTGTTTGGTCCGACACAAAAAGATTGGGTCAAATCTAGTATATGCTAGTTAAATTTGGGCTCAAATTCAAAATTAGTATTTCCAGTACAATTATATTGGATCAAATTTGATATTGGTTTAATGTGGGTTATTAGTAGACTATCAGTAATTATCTGGGTCAATTGGAACAAACTTTTAAAATCATTTCTTTTATCTAGTAAAACTACTTCCTCATTTTTTAAAGTGTATTTTGAAATCATTAGTTCAAAACAACTAGATCATGAGATTTTTAAAAAATCATGTTTGAATAATATAAGATTTATAAATTCTACACAAATCTCTTAAAATTCCACTTTGAATACACCCCTTAGTATTTGATGTTTGAGATTTTTTCACACCGATTAGAGAATCATTTTTTTTTCTAAGTTAAAACATTGTTTATTATTAACCTAAACATGATCCCTAATCCAACCAATAATAATTCATTTTAAAAAATGTTAATCATCAACCAATAAACAAAAATTAATTCGCATTGAAAGTTAAAAATGAGAAAGCTTTATGTATAGAAGAAATATGAAGAAATCTAGAGGAAACTCAATAGAACATTCCTCATATTTTAACCACCATTCAATTCAATTGGATGGTCATGCTTCTCCCTTATATGTGTTTTTTTTATAACATCGGGTCTTTATCAAATACCAATACATATATCCAATTTATCAATTATGTCTTAGCCACACACAAAATATCATATTTGTATTCTTCCCGTTTGAAAGATCAACTCTCTATTATTGATAGTATACATATATACAACTTATATAACTTTGAAATTTCAAACATGAATGAATCTCTCAGAGCCATAATATATATTTTATGAAAATTAATTTGGAACTTTAATATTTTGTATTTGTACAACATTTTACTACGATCTCTTTCTCAACATTTATGATTCACAGTACACTATATATGAAAACAGTATTGTAATAATGTCTTTTGGATTTGAACAAAATATGAGGCCAAGTCTTAGTTATCTATACTTCTAAATACGGGGGACCAATTAATTGATTCGATGTAATCTTCATGTTCTTCCTCGTTCAGTGATGTTAACTGAGAGTTAGCAAAGTTCACAATACCTTGAGAAGTAAACAAAGTCAAAAAATGTAGAACACTAATTCACTAAATTACGACTATTTTTTCTTTTTTTGGTAGTCTTAAATTTGCGATTCCTTTATGATTGTGTATCGTTTTGGTCGCTGATGCGTTTCAAAGTTGTCTGAAAAATATCGCAAGAATGACCAAGTGTCAATAGCTTAATTGGTAAAGATCTCTGACAATAGCCTAGAGGTTTTTGATTCGAGTAGCGCTTGGAAAGATACCATATAACATGCTATGGTCTGGGGTTGAGAGGAGATATGAGATTAGGCTAAAACCTCATAGTTATTAAAAAAAAAAAATGTCGCAAGATTTTGTGACTGAGTTTGATACTGTAAATTCACAAATTCAATAAGATGTCTACCACTAAATTAAACACTTACAACACTAACATAAGTCGATCAACTATGACTAATTTCATTTGCAAAGCCTTCGAGGTATTACAAAACTTTTATAATGACTCACTAATCAATGGTGCACCTAAGTCATCATCATACATATAACTTGTACCAATGATTCATCATATTGGATCGATAAATTTACGAAAAATTCTTATACTAGGAATGAAGTAGTTAGATTTACACACGGGTGACATCACAATAGTATCAAACTAATGACATCATAATAGTATGAGGCTAGTGACATCATAATACTATCGTATATTTTTAGTTATCACTCAAGCAAAGAGCCAATAAGCTAGTAGCCTTTCATTTTTGTCACTTAGATTTCGTTCATAATATCCATAAATATAACATCAGAATTTTATATTTTATTTTTCAGCCTGGCCATAATAAGATAAGCAACTTATGATTATATATACACACATATGCAACTTATACTTTGCAGCATAACAAAATTTAAAGAAACAAAGAGAAAAAGTGTTTGGTTCATCCTTCTTCTTAGAGAAGTACATATTTTTCACTTCATCATGTCACCTGCGAAGCTGTTCTGTCTCTTGGTCTCGTGCATTGTCCTTTTTGTCAACTACAACAATAGTGGCTTTGTGACCGCAACAAATAGCATTGGCTTGAACTACGGCCTCCTTGGAAATAACCTCCCGTCTCCGCCCAATGTTCTCAACCTTTTCAAATCCATAGGCGTTACTAAAATCCGAATCTTCGACCCAGACACTACGGTCCTCAACGCCTTACGCGGCCGCCGCGACTTTCAAGTCATGGTTGGCGTTAGGAACGAGGATTTGGCTCCTCTTCACCTCAGCGAAGAAGCTGTAAGGAGATGGTTCGATACCTACATCACGCCTTATTTAAGTGATGTCAAGATTGCATACATTACTGTCGGTAATGAAGTCATCCCCAGAGATATCGGTATATATGTTCATCCAGTCATGCAGTCTCTCACCAACCTCGTCAAGTTGAGGAATCTTCCAATCTTAGTAAGCACCGTGGTGGCTATGGACAACCTCGATGTATCATTCCCACCTTCTAACGGAACGTTCAAACCCGAAGCACGTAAACAACTTGTTCCCGTTCTGCAACTATTGTCCCAAACAAAGACGCCCATACTTGTGAACATTTATCCTTATTTTGCTTACGCGGAGGAAAAAAACAATATCCTTTTGGAGTATGCCACCTTCACCGCTAGGAGAGTCGTGGTCCAAGATGGACCATTGGGATATTCGAACTTGTTTGATGCCATGTTTGACGCATTTGTGTCGGCGATGGAGAAGGAAAGAATGGGTGATTTACCCATGGTGGTAACAGAGACCGGATGGCCATCCGCGGGGAATGGAGACAAAACCACACGGGAGATCGCGGGTACCTACAATAGAAATTTTGTGACTCATATAAGAAGTGGAAGAGGGACGCCTAGGAGACCCAATAATGGTATGGACGGATATATATTTGCAACGTTCAACGAGAATATGAAGGGGGGCACCCCAGATGAGCAACATTTTGGCTTGTACAATCCTACCGATATGAAGCCTATCTACAAGCTATTTTAAAGTGTGACAAGTTTCTTACACTTTCCGGATTCACACTACTAGTACATGTTATAAGCAACTAGTTGTCTATGAGATGATGAGATCTCTCGCATAGTATCTTAGTTGACTTTGTAACACATCTATCTATGTAGTATTTTAAAATCAGTATTTCGATGGTTTAATAAATGAACGTATGTTGTTTCTTCATCTATATATCTAACACAAGAGTTTGCCATATGCATCACATCGGTCTTATATCAATACTATTAAATACTACTAAAGCAATAGCGATTTGCACCTGTTGCCAAACAAAAACATTAAATTTTCGTATCAATACTATAGTATAAACTTAAAACTGTTGCCAAACAACTCAAAATACGGATAAACGCGCAGATCTTTTGACCCGCTAATCAAACCAGAAATATTTATGTTCTAATTTTAGCCGTTCGTGTATAAGTGGAAGCTTCTAATCCTCACCGTCTGATTTTTTTCGCCAAAAATCATATGTTTTAATCTCAGTCGTTCGTTGTAAGAGCAAGCTTCTAATCCTCACCGTTTAAATTAATTACAAACCATACAATTATTTGGGCCTTAGTTATAATTTTCGTTAGGTATGACTTTTTGGCCTTAACAAAGCAACACAAACATGGCCCTATAAACTCGTGCTCTAATGTATTCGTTTTTCCCGCATCATTGTTTTTCGAATATGTTAGCTACCGTAACTTTTGCTTCTAAATATTTAATTGATCAAGGTCTGGAAATAATTTTCAATCAAATTTTAGTCGTTATTATTATATACCAAATTTAAAGGTATCCTACATATAAATAAGTCGTGATTACCCCAAGCGACAATATATTATTATTCCTTAATATTAAACCCTACGAAGTTCTCACTTTGAAGAAGAGAAAAGAAGCCGATGAAAATCTTTCAATTAACATTTCCAAACAACCCAAAAACAGGAAGCTGCCTACAAATGTTTGTGGAAATGAGAATATAATTCCTAGCTCGCTGTGCTCAAACATAACCAATTTCGGAGGCAATGTGAAACCTGATTATCGAAGATTTTAGTTGGACATTCGGCCTTTCACAAAATTAGATGGAACATCATTTAAAATTAAAGCGACGTTGTTATCGTCTAGCATCATTTAAGATGTTGATTGGTTCTCCCGCTCTCACTTGCCTAGCGGTTGCTAGCGGGCGGTTGCGGTTGTTAGCGTTTTGTACCAATCATAGAATGGTTCACACCGTTTTGGATCGTTCGAAAGCGTTAGATTTCAAAATCTCCTTCCCACAATCATTTGTGGTTGCGAGATTTTGCGATTGATTTTTAAAAAGGGAAGAAACTGAAGAAGAATAATCTGCAAATTAAAAATATATTATCAAATCTTTTATATATTAACATTAATTCTCAAATAATAATCATTCTCTAAATACAGTCTTCCAATATTATTAATTATTTATGTTTCACTATAAAAAAAAAAAATTTGCAGATCACAACATTCAAGTGTTTGATGAATCAATATTGCAAATATATTGTTAAAATTTATATATTTTTTTAGGAAGAAATATCAATACCATATAAAAAATACATCTAAAATATGGAATATATAAAAATGGTTAAAATTAAAATCAACATACATGGACATAAATGGGCTTTATTATCCGGTAGGTTTTAAATAGACAGACATAAACGGACTACAAACTTACATACATAAATGAACGCGTACGTAAACATTGTTGATGGTTCTACCGGAGGAACTTGTCCTCTGGTTTCTTCAAAGGCTTAGTATATCGGTTCGTCACCGTTTTTTTTCTAGCCGAAGTCAAGATTGGTTGTTTTGCCTTAGTGGCAGTGTCAACCTCGGACATTAGATTACCTTTGGTGCTCTTTGTTCCTCATGGCGTCTTTCCGCTCTTTTTAATAGCTGTCAAGGTGATTGCTTATATCTTTCATTTGTGATTGCTTCTATCTTTCATTTGATCTACTGCTTTCTTGTGCTTTGCTTGGCTTTTGTAGCAGCTTGTTTGGTCCTAATCTCAGTTCTTGTAAGTTTTTACTCCATTGATGGAGAGTTCTAGTCTATAAAAACTTGGTGTCCAAAAAAAAACAAAAAAAAAGAGGTAGACTAGAACACTACAAGAAAAACGCTGATTTCCTACGGACACTATTGTCAAAAAATGGTAGGAAACAGCTGTTTCTTACGATATTCCTACGAAAAAATGATAGGAAATCGCCCGTAGGAAATCGAAAATGGTAAGATATTGGTAGGAAATTTTCCTACCAAAAACGCGCCGAAGGAAATCTCGTAGGTTTATTGGTAGGAAAAGCGAAGGGTATTTTTGACCGATTTCCTTCCAATTATGCGTAGGAAAGGCTTTCCTTCAAATTTCCTACGAAACTATTTCCCTTACTTTTCCTACAAAGATTTTTTCCTACGAAATTATTCCTTCTACTTTCCTACAATAATTCCTTCACCTTTTCTTCGATATTCCTTTCAAACATTTGTGGTAAGAAATACTAAATAATATTCATGCATCGATTTATTTCATTATTACTAAAATCGATTATTAATTTTTTAAATTGAGAAAATAAATATTTAAGACGAAAAAAATAACATAAACTTCTATATAAAAACATTTCAATTGTTGATACAAACCAAGTGGTAAACATCCAAATAATAAAAACAACCAAAATCATATAAATGTTCTCATTACTCTGGGGTTTCATCATCGTCATCTTCGGGGATTGTCAGAGTCAAACTCGGATCCTCCGGATAAGTAGGTGAGGCAAATCAGGAAACCGTCCGAGGAAACTTTCACTATGACTCACTCCACCTTGCCAAATTCTCCAACATTTGTGTTGCTGCTCTCTACTACCGTCTCTCTTACAAACCTACAACAAAATTTTCAAGTATTAGGTTTAACAAAGAGAGATATACAAGCAAAGTGAACAGGAACGACATTTACCTCGCCAGCTTCTCTCGTGAAGATTGTAAGACGTAAATTGAGAGTACAAAAGAGAATGTGAGAGCTGATCACAAGTAGACAAAAAAAAATACATGAGTGTATCAGCTTAATTGTCCCTCTTCACTAGTTCGTTTATTAGCAGGGAGAAAAAAGATTTACCTGAGCCAAAGAGGACATAAAATCCTGAGGATACGTCAATTTCTTTATACACATCCATATATTTTAAAAAAATGTGAAATAACCTTTGAGTCTCTACACCGAGTCTTGTTTCTTCTTCTTTGATATCCTTGTGATTTGATCATTACCTGCAAGAAGTCACAAACTAACTTGAGCATTCATTTATACTCTTCTTATCATAACTAAAGATGTCACTAATGGGATTTCAGCTACCAAAACAGTTTTCTAACCAATGTCGAAACAAACAAATGATACAGAGGCATAAAGTTGATTAAAAAGAATGATGTGTCACAATGGCACATATAATGTGTTGTCTGAAGTGGATATGAGCATAAGATTATATATACATATTCATCAAAAATAATGCCATATAAGTGTCTCTACTTTACAGCCATTACTAACTCAGGTGTTGGAAGAGCAAAGAAGATATTGAACTGTAAGAAAGGAGGTATAAAGTGTTACATATGAATGGGGAAATACCTAAGACAATGAGTGGGACAAACAACAGCTGGATACAAAGAAAACTCGTAATTTTTGGTCTGTATCAAATGCAAATTGTGTTCAAATCTATTGGGCACTAAAACCTTCCAGGCCCTTATGCGCCCCTGTGAAAATTATGACAAGACAATAGACAATGATGCCTGCAAAACGTACTCTGAAACTATCTACCATGATTCTCTTTATCTCTTAGCAGAGAAGGAAGTGAAGAACTCACAAATTAGAACAGCAGCTAGAGTGCTCTCATCAGGGCTTGTTTCATCAGCCAACATCTCCCGGAATAGTCCAGCAGCTTCTCTAAGATAACCATACTCATTGAAATCAGAAATCACATCAATTAGGGATTAATAATTTACTACTCAAACAAAGTATTAAAAGGTTGCAAACTTATTTATTGCAAATTATAAATATATATTTTGTGTTTAAAAGGTTACAAACTAATTTCTTACAAATTGTTGTTTCCTTCTAATTTCCTACGAATTTATTTCCCTCGATATATCTACTGATTTCCTACGACATTTCCTTCTACTTTGTTATTGAAGGGATTTGGTAGGAAAATTTCCTTCTAATTTCTTTCCGCGCTTTTTCCTTCTACTTTCCTTCTCTTTTCCTACATTGTTTCCTACAAATCTATTCTTTAAAAGAATCTCGTAGGAAATTTTCCTACCACTTTCTGACACATTTTCTCGTAGTGAAATTCCCTTCTTTTTTCCTACCACTTGCCGTTTTCGTTATTGTAGTGGAATAAACATCATTAGTCGTCAGGCTAGCCGTTCAGCGACTTTCTTTACATTTAAGAGCTACAAAAATTACATACAATGCTAAAAAAATTCTTGACTTGGGAAAACAATGTTTTACAGAGTGGATGAAGAGAACCAAACGGACGCTTTCGCATGTACATTAATATTTTAGTTCGTTTGGAATATGTTAAGAAACTGAATACGAGTATTCTCTTTTGCATAAACTTTTTTAATCGATATGTCGTATGAAGATTTTCTTAAAAGAGGTTGGCAAAAAGATAGATATGACTTAGCATATTATTGGATATGTTCTTACTAGGACCATTGCACAATATAGAGCTAAAGTAATAATATATCTAGGATCTAGAAAATTTGATGTTTTAAGGAATAAGAGAATACTCGTATTCCGTTCTTAACATATTCCTAAATATATTACTATATTATTCCTCAAAACTCTTAAATCCATATTATGCAATTACTATTACTATTCCTTAAAACTCCTCAATCCATGCAATTAGTATTACTGTTCTCCGAATTATTTTAAATCCATATTATGCAATTACTATTACTAAACAAATTCCAGCATAATATGGATATCTTGCAATAGTAATAAATCCTAAACAAATTTCAGCAAAATAGAAAAATTAGAATTTAAAATAAAATAAAAATTGAAAGTTTGTCACACGGTGTATCGCGGGTTAAAATCTAATATATTACTTTTTTAGCTATATGTTATGCAACAATCCTAGTAAGAACATTTCCAGTAATGCTTAGACATACAGTAGCTATCTTTTTGCCAACCTATTTTAAGGAGATCTTCATACGACATCGATTTAAAAAAGTTCTGCAAAACTATTTCACGCAATTATTTGTACGTACATTTTATTTATTAAAAGAATATTTTTATGTACATGAATTGTTATGATATTTTTTTGTAAAATTATTATAGGTTGTGATAAGATATGAATTACGAAAAAAAAAAGAATTAAAGTATAGGATAGTCAATATATGTTGATCGCGAAGCATCTGTGAACCATTGTGGTTCCACCATTATCTGATGTGATAGTGATAATGCTTCTCGTTTCCACTTCCAATTTGTCAGCTACTCAGCTTTGTATGTTTTAAAATGCAATTTTACTTTTACTTCGATAAGTTTCAACGAAGTTATCTCAACTATGACCCAAAAAAGTTTCTATTCAAATATATATGTTTGATGATGTGTCCAAGTTAATCAGCTCTGCCACTAGTCTGCCACCTAATGTGAATGATATATAGCACTAACTCAAAACCAAAGCAGCCATTTTAAGTCACATTGGATAGAGATAGTGATTTTTTTTAAGGTTAGAATGATCACACTACAATATTAAAAGTCAAATACACGAGAACTTATAAATTACGTAACGAATCTGCAAAAAAAATCAGCTTCATATATATCGGTTGGGACAAAATTTCAATAGAATTATCTATATATTTATAACCATTATTCATGCATATCTAACACACATATATATATTTAAGTATCTAATTAACTAGCTGATAAAGTTTGAGTGTTAAAAACAACATAGATGAGGAAACCAACTTACAAATTTATAAATCAACATCTCAATCAATCAAAACGATTAATCTCTTTGAAAACATTAAAAATTTAATTGCGACCTACTCACATATATCAGAAATCAAAACAAAATAATATATGAAATTGCAAATAAAAGTTTCAAATCTTCCATATTTGACGTTATCAAGCTCTGTTCTACTCTACTTAATTTTATAAATACAAAAATTTTGGGAAGATTCCAAATTGTGAGACTTCGATATAACAATTAACTTGATGCTTCTATATGATTTTGCATCTTTAGTTAATTGTGCGTTTGTATGTAGTTTGTTTTTTTCCAAAACAACCTCAAATCTATATATACCAAATTAAATAAAAGTTTAAACTCGATGAAAAAACTCGGAACAAAGACCAAAACAAAAGTAAAAGACTAGTAAAAACGTATTAGATAAGGTAACCTGAAATGTGATTGAGAAACCCACTTATGAACTAGTCAAACATCTTATCTTCTACTGTTTACTACTTTACTAGAAGAAATTAATTAAGTGTGTGTATAGTTTACTTATTGTAAGATAAAAATGTAAGAGACTTAAACTCAATATCATTTCACTATAAATAGAGGTTCATATTATGCTTATTTCCTCACACTACACATACTTTGAAAACAAAATTGTAATAGTACTCATGGCTAAGTTTGCTTCAATCATCGCTCTTTTTTTCGCTACTCTGGTTCTCTTTGCTTCTCTTGGTGAGTATATTATCTTATCATCTACATATTAAACGAGCTACCTAGCTATCAAGATTTGTTTTATAATGATATGGAATTAACCATGAGAAATATAAATATATGCAGAAGCACCAACAATGGTGGAAGCAAAGTTATGCGAGAGGTCAAGTGGAACATGGTCAGGAGTTTGTGGAAACAATAATGCATGCAAGAATCAGTGCATTAACCTTGAAGGAGCACGACATGGATCTTGCAACTATCGCTTCCCATATCACAGATGTATTTGTTACTTCCCATGTTAAGCTATCCAAAGTCTTTTGGTACTCTACTTGAGTACTTGTGTGTGTATTTTACGTAAAATAATTGTCTGTCATCACTCTATGAGTGAGTTTATGACATGTGTATTTGTGTTTTAATGTTTGGTTGGGTTATAGTATAACCCTTTTATGTACTAAAAGAAATAAGATTGTGTCAGCTCCATGAGGTGACCTTATGACATGTGTGTTTTAATTACCTTTAAACATGTTTGATTTGGTTGGTACGTATAACCTTTTATGTACGACGACGTAGTACACTTTCGTGTCTGTATATAAATTTAGAGCTTCTCCATAAGAACCTCATGATCGTGATTTTTTGCAAGGCATGAGAAAAATATAAATTAAAAGAAGGTTAAAAAAAGTTTAGTTCGGCGGAAATCTTCTGATTTCAAAGCAAAAACAGACCAATCATAAGAAGCTCACTAGAAGAACAGATCCTAATTTTCGACAACGATACTAATTTCCGATTACTATCGTTGTCGAAAATTGGTATGTTTTTTTGTAGTGAGTATTTAATAGCTGATTTACCTCCTTGTAACCCGAAAATCTACAAGAAATAAATTTTACCAATTGAATATATTTTTTTCTGATATTTGTTAAATATATCAAAATCGTGTAAAGATTTTATTTTCTTATTGTAATTTACTTAAATACTAAGTTTATCAATAATTTTTTTTCCTAAAGACATAAATCAGTTAATTAGATCCATATTAGTTAAAAAAATTTATGGTATCTAACATTCCAAAAGTACATTTATAAAAAATAAAGTCATTATTTGTTTAAGGAAAAACAAGAAGTCATTACAAAAGCAATTTTCTCTTTAAATAATATCTTACAAAAGCACATTTTTGTAAAGGGTATTTAATTTGCAGGTTTTGCTGACAAAGTATGATTATGTGAATCTCTTATATTGTTCATACTTTAATTTGTTACTGATCCATATTCATTAATTATAGGTCTAAAGCTAAATATATGCATTAACACTACTGCAAAGCATACGTTAAATTTCCATACTATATGTATCATATACACTTTTCTCAAAAAGATAAAATATATGATACTTATTATACTCCAATAAATAATACCAATCACGGAAATGAAAATTTTACATATTTTTGATTTCATATGAATATCTTCGTGAATTTTGTTTTGCTCCTTCTTCTAATTTCATTTGTCGAATCTGCTAAACATATAAAATCGATTAAGGTAAAAAGGTCGATACTGTGATCTTCTTCGTTAGTATTGTTATATTAACTGTATGTTGCTTTTCAAAATTTCTTTGTAGTTGAGTAAAAATGTTATTTACGACTGCATGGATATTTATAAGCAACCATCTCTTCTTCATCCATTGTTGAAACATCATAATGTTCAGGTATTTTGTTTTGTATTATTTTTAACCTTACAAAAAAACTAAACAATACAAAGTGAATGAACCATACATAGATGTTCGAAGGGCTATGGCCTTTTTTTTTTTTTTTTTTTTAACTTTAATTATCGGAAAGTCTCTTTCAAGTTTCAAGAAATCTTTAAGATGGTGTTGGTTCTGTCTTAAAGTTGATCATATATATGTTCATTGTTGATAACAACTCTATGTTACTTATTTGATTACACAAATCAAGAAATGTATATCCAAAGCATCCATTCTAGTTTCAGTAAGCTAGTTTGTTAAGTGAACACTTTACTTACACATGCTTTTCAATTTTTGGGTTTAGATGAAACCATCAGGATGGGATTCTCAGTTAGAGAATAGACTTGTAAATAAAAGGCACAAAAAGAGAATACATTGTCCAAGTGGAACTGTTCCTATCTTAAGAACCAAGAATAAAAATGTCTTATATTCTCAAGAATACTCCAAGAATCATTTCAATTTTCTCACAGCTCAGTATCCGGGTACCCATGTAAGTATATATTTTCTACATTTCCATTGCAATAGATAATATGTAGGACAATGTAAATTATTCAAAAAATATAATTAATTCTAAATTCAAGTATATACGTAAACCAAAAAAACAAGTCATGTCTAAATTTTTATAAACATTAGAGAGAGCCCCCTTTACTGCTTAATTTTTAATTTTTTTTGAGATTCTTGGAAATATGCTCTATAGAATCCCTAACAAACGTTTTTCTTAAGCTTTATTTTTATGATTTAAGATTTAGGATACGTTTAATAATTGAGTTGGTATTCTGTTTTTATTAAAACAATTTCGAATTTGTAAGATTTTACAGAAACCCGACAATAGTTATTTTAATGAACTTAAAAAAATCTCGTTCATATCCTGATGAGAGAATGGAAATACTAATTTCTTATAAAAAAAAAAAAACAATTCCAATATTTAAGCTTAGATTGAAGTATTGAAAATTCAAAATACTATAATTTTTCTATTTTTGTAGATTTATAAAGGTTTTTAAATAAAATAGTTTTTTAAAATCTAATATTACCCCTTGAAAAATATTTCTAGGTCCGCCACTAATGATCTAGCTAACTATATTTTTTTTGTATGGTTGAATTCTAACAAAACATATAAAAAATGTTTTTTTTTTGTGAAAAAAAATAATATGAACGGTAAGCTCCTTAATGTAGTCGAATTAACATTTATAGATCGCGGGAGTGAGAACAGAAGGAAAGAATATTTACCGAGGCGTAGGAGCAAGGATAAGTACTTATGACTTGTCCATTGGTAAAGATCAAAGCTCAAGTGCTCACACTTATGTAGCTACTCAATCCAACGATGACTCCAATTCTATTCAAGTTGGATGGATGGTACACAAATATTTTCTTCGTATCATACATCTCTCTATCTATCTATGATATATGTATGATTGGTTTCTTGATTAAGGCTATGGGAAAAATCATTTACAGATAAATGAAAGACTATTTGGCAATAAACAACCATGGTCGTATGGGTCATGGCTGGTAATTTCATACCAAATATGTGCATGGTTATATATATTTTATAACGTATATACATATCTTATGTAATTTGGATTTGTTGCATGTTTATAGATATGACTAATATTTCTAAGTCTTAGGGAAAACATGGATCAGGATGTTTCAATGTACAATGTCCAGGATTTATTCAAGTAAATAAAGAAAATCCAATAAGTGAACCTTTGTCCAATGTTCAGGATCCTCTCTCGTTTTCTATTCATCAGGTACTTTTCAGTATATTATGCAATTTTTTCATTAAAGTTAATTTCTAAGGATCAAAGTTTATAATCGAAGCTAATTAGTTACACAATTACTCATAGAAAATCATTAATATTTTCTATAAAATCTGAAACTAGAACATATATAGTTTAGAATTAACAAAAAAAAAGTTGTGTGTACAGAATTATTCAACTACGGTCACTGAATAACATGAATATATTGTGATCGTTCTGAGATATTCGATTTGATATATTATTTGAATCTATGGTTAACTAACACTTTCTAATTATTTATGAATCTGCTCATTTATATAAAAGGATAAGGAAACAAAAAACTGGTGGCTTACAAATATAAAACCATTTGGGATTCGAATAGTTGTGGGATACTGGCCAAATGAGTTGTTTAATGTTCTAAGAGATGGTGCTGATTTCGTTGGATATGGAGGAATTGTTACAAGTGATCCAAGAGGTCCAAGCCCACCAATGGGTAATGGTCGTCTACCAAACATAGATGATCGTCTTTGGTCTGGTTCTATTGACCATCTTAACATAATAGATTCGAACTATACTATTGTCGGAGCTAATGATATTAAGTCAGTGCCTTTGGTGGACAGTAACAAATGTTATGATGTTTACTATAGAGGCTATGTTGATGATGATGTTGGTGTTTCTTTGTCTTATGGTGGTCCTGGAGGCTTTAAATGTGGCTATTAGATTTTTATATCAAGCTAGCCCTATCGCTAGCTACTTGTTGTTGGTTACTTGGTTGTCAAGGAAAAAAAAAGAACTGAATAAAATACTTAATCATTAAAACATAAGGAATAGTTTTTAAAAGTTGTTACTGAGATGTTACAAAGTTCATGTAGATTACAAAAATTTGATTAAACTGATGTTAAAAAGTTGATTAAACTGATTTTGTAAGTTAATGTAGATTACAAAAATTTTAGAATAGATGGTAGAATTGTGTGATGGTTTTGGGAAAATGTAGGGAAGTACATTATGATTGAACAAAATGACATTTTAGTTCACACAAAGCCAGCGCAAAGTTTAATATTTAAAATGTAAGTTAAAATGTTAGACCACCATTATTGGTGGTTGCTTAGTAAAAATTTAGTTGAATCTTATGATTGTTTTGATTAAAATTAAATAGAAATTGATGTATTATATCTTAAGAAACGTCTCTTAGTGGATAACACTAGGAGATCAAAATACATCAAGATCATCATTACTACTAGGAGTCTAAATCCAAATATTTACAAGGTTTTAAAAGGTTATAAACGACATTTATAAGGTTTTTATAAGATTTTTAAAAGGTTTACAAAGTTTTTATAAGGTTTTTAAATGATTTTTAAAAGGTTTTTAAAAGGTATTTATACGGTATTTATGAAATATATATGTAAATTTACACACATATAAAAATGATTTGTATCTATAAATATAAGCTTACACATATTTTTTTGATAAATTTCAAATTTTATAGTGACTTTTTGATAAAATTAGAAATAGGAGTATTTTTAAAAAGTGGTATTGAAAAAGGAGTATTTTTGAAATTCTCCCTTAATTATATTAGAACAACTTTAAAATTAGTTTTTTTTTTGTTTGCCATAAAATATATGTTTGCCGACGCGCGAACAAATTTAATATTTCTGTAACATAAATTTAATTCATTTAATTTAATTTGATTATTTATTACGATTAAACAAGAACATAAAAAACAATAATCTAATTATAGTGATATGACGTGGATAACTTACCTATATCTATAAAAGAAATCACAAATCACCAATACATTCATATATTATGTATGTATATATTTATCTTGCTAGTTTATGTTTCTTTTCCTCTAACTCTCCTTATTATAGAGGTCTATAACTTACATACATTTTCACGGCATAACTTCTCCGCCAAAACTTGATATTAGCAAGCTTTTCTTACTTCGAACTCTAAAGAGGCTAAAATCACATAAGAACTCGTTTAGAACAGCAAGTGCACGATAATCACTTGTAAGAGTGGATCGAATATCAAAAACATAACGCCATCAAAAATGCTAGATCTATTCTTACCAAGAAAAAAAAGAATGCTAGATTTATATTGTATGAATTAACTAATCAAATAATGATTGTTTTGATTTTTTTTCCAAAAATGCTAAAATTACTATGAATTAAACAAGACCTAATAAATTTAAACACGTGTGAAAACAAAATATAACAGATTTTTTTTTTTAAGTATGATAAGCTAAATTATTGAAAATTAAGATTAAAAAGTGAATTTTGGTGGAATTAACTGAAAAACAAAGAATATTAAATGAACTAAAACAAACGAAAAAAAGACATTATAAAAGAAAAGTCTATTTACTGATTTCTTCTTTTATTATATAGATACCTTCTTCTTTTTTAATGTTTTCGGTTTTCAAAATCAAATTGATTTTTTGATCAGCCCAAATTATAATCAAAAGTTTATTACTCTAAACATATCTTTTATTTTTTTTTATACGTAGCCAAAATTTATATAATTCGTTTTATTATTTAATTGGTAGTAAAAATGTTAAACAGATCATGTCATCAAAGATGTTTCAGGAAAAATAAAATGTAGGTTATTGTAGCACTTTTTTTAATAAATAGTATAACTGAAATTTCATATGATATTATACTAGAGAAATTTTGGCTAATGCCCTTTCTTTGATACCTTTTTGCAAAATTACTCTTTTGTCATTTTCATTTTTGCCATCTTTAATCAATTACAATATGTTAAATTATTTTTTTAGATTTTTTTATAGGTTTGGATTTTCTATTTTATATTTAGGATATATTTTTGTGGGGTAAAATTTAATATTCGAAGTTTTAGGTGTAGAATTTAATCATTTTATATATTAAAAAGGGTATAATTGAAAATGGACAACAAGAAATGGTATTTTGCAAAAGGTATAAGAGAAAGGTTATTTTAAAAAATCCCCCACTTATTAATGCTACTTTATATCTTATGATTTTTTGAATCTGTTTTTTCTTCCATCTAAAAAAATATTTTCTCTCTTCACTTCTTTTTAAATAAAAACAGGAACTATTGCCATTTGCCATATATGTTATTACTAATAGGTTGAAAGATAAAGGGCTTAGCATTAATATATATAGATTCAAACATTAATTGTATTTAACCCCAAATAAAACATTAATTTATTGTATTCTAAAGCATTCAAAAATTTACAATCATTATTTTTGCAAGATTAATCATATCAGAAACATGATGATTTCAATGGATATCTTTGTGAGTTTTGTTGTGTTTATACTTTTAGTTTTATCTAGTGAATCTGCTAAACATATGAAATCTATCAAGGTATAGAGAAATACATTACCATACATTAAAAATCTTCGTCTTTAATTACTGTTGTTAATTAAATTATGTTGCTTTTTTCCCTTGTAGTTAAGTAAAAATGTTATTTACGACTGCGTAGATATTTATAAACAACCATCTCTTCGTCATCCATTGCTGAAACATCATAAAATTCAGGTATTTTGTTATTGCGTTTATCTCTTATCTATTTTTCTTTCTAATTTAAATATATTGACATCTTCAAAACCTTTAATCAATACAAAAATTCTTCTTACCCTATGCTTATGCGATTATTCTGATTGTTTGAGACTTGAGAAGTCTCTGTGATTGTTTTGATTTTCTCTTAGAGTAGGTAACATGCTAAGTGAACATAGTAAATATATTTAAAATTTACTATGTTCTATTTTTTCTAGGCGGTCGCTTAGGCGTTAGGTGCTCAGCTGACGCCTAGACGGCCGTCTAGACCGTCTAAAAGTTCATAAGTTCTATTTTTTTATAATTATAATTAGATATATTTAAAATTTTAAGTTTTAGTTTCAAATATATAATTCTTTTTTTTGTGTTAAAAAAAAAATATGTTCATATGTTGTTGATAGAAATTAAAAAAAAAATGTTTTTTTCTCATATTTGTTTATGATTTATTATTTTCACTTCTCTAACATATACTTTTATATAATTTTTAGATAAAATATCGTATATATAATGTTTTAGGTTGTAAACGACTAAACCGCCTAGATGTTGGGTTACCACCTAGCGGTTTCTTGAACACTGACTACTATACTTACATACGTTTTCGTCTTTTCGCATTAGATGAAACCAACTGGATGGGATTCTCAACCAAAGAACAAGTTCGTAGACACACAACACAAAAACAACAACAACAACAACATACAATGTCCAATTGGAACCGTTCCTATTTTAAGAACCAAGAAAGAACATGTCATGCAATCTCAAGAATACCCAATCAATCAGTTTACTACTCTCACAGCTCAATATCCAGGTACCCATGTAAGTATACATCATTACCATTAATTTTACATTTTTATTAAAAAAGTATTAAGCTTCTTTATTAGTCGAATTAACACATTTCTATAGATTGCAGGAATGAAAATAGATGGACCACGCAATCACCTAGGCATGGAAGCTGGTTTATGGACTTATAACGTCTCCATTGGTAAAAATCAAAGTTCAAGTGCTATAGCTTATGTAGCCTCTCGATCCAAATACGATGGCAATTCTATTCAAGTTGGATGGATGGTATTAATATATATTTATCTTCAATTCTTATCTTATATCTATTATGTATATATGATTGGTTTCTTAACTAAAGCTATGTGGATTATAATCATTTACAGATCAATGAAAAACTATTTGGTGATACACGACCATGGCGGTATGGGTCATGGCTGGTAAAAATTCACACCAAATTAACATTATATATAGATTAGCTCTCCTAATCAACTATATATCTTATGTAATTTGGATGTTTTGAACGTATTAATTTTTTTAATTTATAGTTAATTTCAATTTTTAGGGGATACTTGGATCTGGTTGTATGAATCTACAATGTCCAGGATTTGTTCAAGTAGCCTATGACGATCCAATGAATAAACCTTTGAACGTTACGGATGGTCGTAGTCATCTTCTTTGGCTTACTATACATCAGGTACTCTTTTCTTTTTTTTTTCTAAGAACAAATCTATTTAATTAGTCACACAATTTCTTATAGCAAACAATATATATACAAGAAAACATCGTGAAATCCTACAAAATTTTCCTATAAATATTTTGAATTTTCTATGAATGAAAAGTTACTTTTTTAATTACTTTTGCCACTGCTAATTCATGTAAAAGGATAAGGAAACCAAAGACTGGTGGTTTTCACAAACAAATCCGGATCAACTTAGCCAAAAACATTTAGGATATTGGCCAAAGGAGTTGTTCAATCTGTTTCGATATGGCGCAAATTTCGTTGGATTCGGAGGAATTGTTACAGGCGATCCAAGGAGTCCAAGTCCACCAATGGGTAATGGTCATCTTCCAAATAAACATGATCGTCTTGCGTCTGGTTCTTTAGACCATCTTACTACAATAGACATGGACGATACCCATGCCGGATTCAATGAATTTATGGCTGTGCCTTTGGTGGATAGCAAAGTTTGCTATGATGTTCACTATGTAGGATATGTTGATGAGGATGTTGGTATTGCTGTGTCTTATGGTGGCCCTGGAGGTATTAAATGTGGTGATTAAATTATTAAAATTTGTTTTAGCTTGCTAATTGTTGTTTTTTTTTGGAATCTTATAATAAATTATTAAATACTAATGAACAAATATTATAAAGCTTCTAAGTAATACTATATAACTTGTTCTATATTCAGTAGTTGGTCATAAACTCATACTGATGTGAAGAGAAAAGAAACATCATAGCTCGTACGCCAGTGGATAATTCAACATTAGATAATATGACTAAGCAGCTCAAATATTTTACATAACAACAAAATGCAGTTGAAAGAAATTGTTTAGTACCTAAAATTAAAAGTCTAAATAAGCATTGAGCACAGCAAGGTTACTGACCTTTAGCTCGATGTGTAACTAATGAAACCACTAAGTACTGAAATTAGAATACTAACTACTTTTCCTTTTAACTGCACCTTTCCGTTTACACCCGGAAATGGCAAAGAGCTGCTCATCTATAGACAAAATGCGTTAAGACTGGTCATATGCACAAAAAACAAAAGCTTCGTTTATGCAATGAACCTCAGATACACTAGTCTGGAAAGTCCAATACGGCATTAGTACCTGTGTACTTCTAGTTAACCCATGATGTTCTCCACGATCTTTGAATCAGTCGGGGTGATATTCGCAATGTGGTAGCCACTTCCCTCTTTAGCTTTAAGGTTTTGTTGTTAATTGGCTGAGGATTATCTATTATGTAACAATCGGGTTGTTGATCTGACTCCTTAGTACTCTCGGCTTTTCCTCCACAGCCATCATCAGCTAATGGCGTCTTATCTTCTAAATCATCACTTTCCTGCCTTTTTGTATCAGTTTGATTCCCATGGAAATCATCACCTTCTTCCGGAAGGGAATTGACGTTTTTATCTGTCATTTTTTTCCCAATCTCTTCTTTCTTCTCCATAGACCCGTTAATTAGCTTCAGACTGGAATCTAAATCATTATTTCCCTGTTCTAAATTCGTTGACTTCAAGCAGCTATCAAATGGGTAAGAAGGAGATATAACATCAGCAGTTGCACAATTTTGCTTGTGTGTGCTGTCTTTAGAATCCTTAGGGTTAGTATCCTCAACGTCTACAGGGAAGCTCATCTCAGGTGCCAATGGCAGAAAACCTGGAGTAGATTTAAGTCAGTCAGTACATGCACGTAGACACATAACATGGGTAAATTAAGAAATCAGATGCCAAGGGAAACTGAATTTACCATTGGAAGTGGACGCAATTGAGTCAGAAATCTTCTCATTGACCAATGATTTCTCTAGCATGCCTACGCCAGGGAACACCAACAAGTTCAGTTTCTTAATTACTTTCTTCGCTGATTCATTAACAGGCGAGAAGCCAAAGCCTGAAGTCCATGTATCAATCAGTTCTGGCACCGCTGGAATGACTAATTTGTCTACTTTGAGAGAGCCGAGCGCCTGATAACAAAGCACATGTAATATGGATCTTCAGAAAATTGTAAACAAAACCGTCCACTGGATTACCCAAAATGAAGTGTATATCAAACAACATAGAAGACTGAAATATGACATACTGAAAAAGAGCTTGACTAGTTTGCATCACCTGTTATGAGTGAGATCAGATGCCTACATAAATCTATGTTTTAGTTCAGTGTGATCCTATCTAGCAATCATTTAGTCATTTACCATATCATAATTAAAATGAACATAGAAATGGCAAAAAAAAATCTCAATTTCTTTCTTTAAATGAACCTGCGCTGAAAGAACCTGTGAAACAAGTATGGTCTATAGCCAAAACCAGCAGTATAGCAACAAACTTGCCAGACTTCTTCAGATATAGCAAGAGACATTTTAGAGAATTAAACCAGAACTTTAATGTAAATAACAACCAAACTAATAGCTGAAAGAGAGAAAATAGAGCTTAGGATATGAAAAGATGTGGAGGAGAGCTTACAGATTCAATGCCATTCATTAGGCGATGGCACATCCCTTGACGCCTATACATATAGCGGGTTCCGATAAACGGCATTTCTGCCAATTTATTTCCGTGGATCCTGAGTAAAGATAAATCAAATCACGGGACAAAAATCCAAGTTACTATACAAAAGACTACAGTTATAATTCTCAGATTTTCTGAGAACCCAGCAATGATACAACAACAATTCAGACCATGTAGAGGCATATATCTGAGGAATTTGTTTTTCTCATGTCAAGACATAAACTACTAACGTGTGGCACGTTTTATCCAATCTAAGAAGTCTGTAAGTTTATTAGAAGAAATCATATTTTGATTAAGGGGTAAAAGCTTAATATATGTGATATGCACACAACAAGAGATTTGTTGCTCAATAAATCATTACTAGCTTTTAGGACAATTATCTCTTACATACAGGTTTTTACAATTGAGCTTTGTGCAAGTAAATCCACTACTCTGATTCAAACAGTATGATGTCACATCTAGGTAATGCTTAATTGGATAATATAGACATGTCAAGTTTTTAGAAACTTAATAGCATTTGTAATCAATTTCATAATACCACAGACATACCTGATAGACGCCACAGCAATGATTTCATCCCCCCTCTCCAAAACAGCAGTGAGAAAATTGCTATAATTTAGCCTATAGAAGTTCGACCTACAAAACAAATAGGAAAAAAAAAAATATAATTTAGTAGCATATGGGCTGTTTACATCCATAAAATACTTGCCAATAAACAAATTGAACAAAACAGAAGCAGAAGCATGTAAGGACAGGTTTTGGGAATGACCTTACCCAAAATTATAAACAATGTTTTGAAGCAGGTTGACTCCACTCCTGTGATCAACCAAAGGTGAAAAGCACTCATCCATAACAGAAAATGCAACAGCCAGTTTAGCATTAGATGCAACCTTCTCAGATATGTCACAATCAGCAACCTCACTTGGGAGCTCAAAGCGGCGAAGGAATGTCCAGGAGAAGCCCTCAGGCAGTGGGTGTTTTACTCCAATGAGTAAGTCAAGATCTTTGAATAACTAGAGATAAAAATGAAGAAAGAGAAGAGCAAATGAATTACTTAGCATGCTGAGAGATTAATGTCCAAGAGGTATCATTATTTAATGTGCCTATTGTTCAACCTGATGCCCATATCTACAGAAACGGCTGTAAGTGTCATTTTTTACTTTCATTAAGCCACAAAAAATATTAATCCAATTAATCTACAAATCATATAAAGGTATTTTCCGTACTGTCTTTTACGTTTTCGTAGTCCCCAAATCTAAGAATGTATATGCTAAAAATTTATTACTGAAATACTCTACCCTCCTTGCTACAAATTTTTCTCGAGTCCCAAAGAATCATCATCCAAATTTCTATCTCTATATGGTAAACAGAAAGACTTCGTCGAACAATGGTGATCACATATGAAGAATCATCAAGTATTCTTAAATAAATTTTGCTCGTAAGAAATTGTATTGCCACAGAGAGACCTCTTAGACTAAATTCAGATTCCACTTAAATAGACCAAAAACTTAACCAGGTCCTTATCCACATTACTATCTAGCCCAATTAAAATATGCATGTATAAATAACATGCAAATACATTTACAAACTTCCACGAATTTTCTTTTGCAAACTTTACCTCGTGTTTCAAGTAATAAAGCCCCATGATAAAATGATAAAACAAAAGAAAAGGAAGGTTACCTCTTGACAATACTTGCCACAAAATGAATCAGTATTCCTCTCACCAGGCACCTTGTCATCTTGGCTGATGCATGCTTGGTGATCTGCAAGAGTGTGAAGGGAAAAATACTTAGAGAGTAGAAGTCCAATTGAAGAAGTTTAAAAGGAGCATGTACATATAAATGCAATTATAGATAAGATTGATTTAAGGTGTCGTTCATACATTTCTCCTCACATAGGCGGCAACTCGATAAGGGGGGTAGAGTTGAAATGTCATGATTAGCTGCCTCAGCTTTCTCGCAAAACTTGCATGAACAGTTGCAACAATACCAAGCACCAGACGGAAATTTCTGCAGTTTGGAAAGATATTACGTCTAGTAGAAACATAAACAATAACCCTATTCATCAAATAAAGCTATATAAATACTTAAAATGGTCAATCGTCATATCTTCCTTATCAAACATTACCCATATATTCAGTTTAAGAACCCATACAATACCATGGCTTTTGACCAAAATAGAGTCATTTCCCAGAAAACCCCTCTTTATCATAAAAATTTCATATTAAGCAGCAACTTACTTTTATGCCCAAGCAGCTCTGATGGAATGTTGATGGGCACCCATCACAGCAGATAAGATCTCCCCCATCCCCGCAAGTAGCACATGTATCATCATTTGGATCCCCGCCATCAAAGTCCACAAAATGGAACCCTTTAAGTTGTGATTCGCTTTGTTTATTCATAGACTCAAGAAGGCATTGCAAGATTGAATTCCCACCCTCTAAATACAGACTTTTGAATGGCTGGTTGCGCTTCCCTCCAGCATGAACCTCGAAATCAAGAACAGAGAACACTTCATCACAGCAGTTGCATCGAATACCCTCTTTTGTTATTATTCCTTCTAGAAGCATGTGCGTTTCCTTGCAGTCCATGCACTGAACTTTTCCGTTCAGTGTGACAATGGTTGAATCAATCATCCAACTCAGCATGGTCCGTTTCCCTTCAAATAAAATGTACTCATCCTCCTTAGAATTCTCATCCTCCAAAGAACTACGAGCCGACGGAACACATCGCTTTCTAATATGTTTTTCTTCCCTCTTTATTTTTCTGACTGAAACAGAAGTTCTTTCTAAGTTGTGCGATCCATGACTCCCTTTTCGTTTCTTCTGCAACCGGATTTTTCCCTCTGTTGAGACCATGTTTTCATTAGAATCTCTATCCTTCAATTTTGACCTTGGCTTCCCTGTATCGCACCTTTTCTTCTGAGTTTTTCTCCATAATAAGTGAAGGTCCTCTTCTGGTAGCAAGCCAAAACCAGAACCAGTGGTAGAGTTCATCTGATCATCCATGCTGCTTTCCAAATGTCTTTTATAAACTTGATAAGCCTTAGTCACTGACCAGTGAGTCTTTCCCTCAGGATTAAGATACACAGCATCCTGATAGGCTCTTCCAATTCGAGGCCTGTACTCAACAGTCCAACCAGCAGCTAGAAGTAACTGCAGTATTCGGTCACTCAGCATTTTCTTAGACTCTGATCTGGATTGCCTTCCAGTTTCATCTTGCGCATTATGTTGTTCTTTAACCATCCTTTCGCCATCTTTTAAGGGACTGTTGTGCCATGACTCTGAGCAACTCTCGCGAACTTTCAGTCTCTTCTTTGCTTTACAATGTGATTCATCTGTCACCCCTGATTTCCTCTTTTTCTGTGGTGTTGGAGGTCTTCCACGCTTGCGTACCATCTTCGTTCCATCAGACTCAGGTGTCTTAGCCGTGTAGGTACTTTTTGGTCTCCTGGATTCATCAATAGAGTCACTCATACTCTGTTCAGGCATTATTAGGGGACTCCCATGCCTACATTTGACATTCTCCTTTTCTATGTGAAGACCAACAGCTTTCTCCTTGGTCTTTGAGGGTCTACCACGCAGACGACTCAAACAAATTTTGTCAACACTCAACTGGCTGCTTAAATCTAGAGTTTTTGCATCTTTACAGTTCGAGTTAGGGCGACTCTGATCAGATTGACAGCTGATTTGCAACTTTCTAGGCCTTCCCCTCTTTCGTTTAACTTGCAACTCTTCATTACGTGGTTCAATATTCCCACATTTATCATATGACCCATCATCCTTGATTTCAACCTTAACCTGGCTCCTAAAATCAGTTCCAAGAATCTCTTTAGCTTCACCATACTCCTCGAGCTCAAGTTTTACTTCTGTTTTCCCCTCACTAAAGCAGCTTCTGCCAATACGTTTCTCAACATTATCATCTCTTACCAGTTCTTCCTTCTTATCTAAAGACATCCCAAGTTTACAATATGAAATTGAGCCGTTCTCATCAGATTGGCTGCTGATCTTCAACTTTCGAGGCCTTCCTCTTTTGCGTTTCACTTCCCCTTCTTTTTCATGTGGCTCAAAACTCCCATTCTTATCATCTTTAAATCCCAGTTTAATCTGACTTCGAAAATCATCTCCATGAATCACCTCAGATAAAAAAGATTTCACTTTCTCCTGTTTTACATCTTCTTTCACTTCATCCACAGAACACATCCCACTAACTTTCCCCATCTTATCACCCTCACTTAAATCTCCAATATCAACACCCTTTCTTTTCTTACTCATACCTCTACTAAGTTTTCCACTACTCACTATATCCCTCGCGACAGAGCCTGACCGAAGAACCCTCCTCGTAATGAGAATTTCGCGCTCAACCGGCTTAACATTAACTTTTTTCTTACTCTTCATCTCAGTTACATTCTCCATATTACCATCATCCACTAAACTACCACATTCACGGTCAACCTTATTACCACCAGAATCACTAAAACTTACAATTGGTAAACCATGAACTTCCTCAATCCCATTTTTGAACTCTGCACTAGGACTTGAAGGATACTCGTTTAAGTTAAAACTCTTTCGCTCCATATTACGCTTAGACACAATGCTCTCAAATCTCATCCATATAGAGAACCCCTACATCCAAAATTCACAATAAACCAAAATCAAAATCAAATTTAAAAAAAAAAAAAAAAAATCAATAAATGCACTTGTATGAACAAATCAGATCGAGAAACGATAAGAAGAAGAAACCCAGAACTTTAATCGGAAAACGGAACTCATAACATAACCGTACCGGAGATTTTGATTATTGAAACGAGCACCGGCGAAATCAGACGGGGAAATGAAGGAATCGGAGGGGGGAAAGGAAGAGAAACGACGGCAGATTAACGAGAACGCGACGGAGGTTCACCGGAGATTAGCATTGTTGGATCGGTAGAGAAGAAGACGAAGAGACGACGAAGAACACAATAAACGATCTTTTTCACTTCACAAGGGTTTAGGCTCTCTTTGGTTTGTGATGTGAAAAAATGGGAGACAAAGGGGTTTTAATTTTTTTATTTAATTTTTATTTACTGAGAGGGCTCATGCGCGAATCGAGGAAAAATTTAATATTTTTTTCTAAGTGATGGTGTCTAGGGGTAAATTCGTCATTTTATATAACGTTGTTGTTTTTTTCCCTCCATTTTAATTCCGGGAAATTTTTGTTTATTTTAAAATGTGAGAAATGGCAAAGACCAACCACCTGTTTTGGTTAAGTAACATCAGTTTGGTTTGGTTTTGAATCTTTATGAGTTTTTGTTTTTTTTAAAGGTTAAAATAGTGTTTTAATTTAGGTTTTTATATATTTTAATACATGTTTTTTATTTTTTATTTTGAGTCAAAAGATTACAACTTAATTCCCAAGTTAATTTTTCTGTAGTCGACAAAAAAAAATATTTTTTTGTATTCTTCCAAATCTGAACCAGTTTTGGGTTTTTTAATTTAAATGGTAAGCAATTTTATGTTGTATTGTAGTTAAATTTGTTGTGGAATCTGTGCGAATTGACATGATTGATGTGAATATATTTCAACTAAAATTCAGCTGCAAGCAAAAAAGAAAAAAAAATCCCTATTTTACATAGTTTATATTTAGTATTTTCGAGTAACGAATTATCCAAAAATATTGGATAAATCGGAGAATATATAAAAATATCTACGCATTTTCTCGTAAAGTGGGTTTTATGTAAATTTTAGATTAGGTAATTAAGATTATTTTAAATATATGTTAGATGTTTTAGATATTTTTAGATAAAGTTTTAATAAAATAAATAACACGAATGGATAATTCGGTTATTATGTCTGATACCTAACCTGTTTTTTGTTTTGTATCCATTAAAAAATCTCTAACGGTAACTATTCCAACATGTATGGAATGGTATATAAAAATGTTTGCATGTGAATGATAAGAGTAGCTTTGTGGTATGCAACTTTGATAAATTATTAATTTTAGGTAGTTTTTAAGCGACCTTAAATAATTTATTTTGAAAAAATGTTAAAATATTTTTATTTTATTTTGAAAATCATATTCAAATAATTTATTTTATGAGCCTATTTAATTAGTCAAACTGGAAAAAAATAATTGTCTTTTATATATCTATATATATAGTTTATTCCATTACTATTGGGCAATTGGCAGGTTTTCAATCAACCAAAAAAAATAGTTTATTTCGTTAGTGAACTAAACTGTCTTTGTTAACATTTTAAAACTTGTAATTAATTATTAAGATTCCTCTAACAACATTTTTGTCAGCTAGACCATAGTCTAGAAACAAGTTCTCTTGATGATTAATAAAGCAATGTCGTTTTTATTCGATTCTATCTTGAATTGGTAATCCTAACCACAGTGATGCACAAGGCTCCAAGCAATTTGTCAAAAGGGCTATTATTATTATGAGCCTATTCTGATTCTTTGTTCTTTCATTTTCAACCATGTGTAGTCTGACCGATGTTGTAAGATCTTCAGCTTTAAACGATGTTCCATTATTGCTCCATATGCTTTTTTACCATAACCATTTGTGATTTGGCCTTTTCTTGCAAGTCTCCTCTCTCTAACGTAGTTTTCAAAGCAATATGGCCTTTTGTACATGTTAACTTGGAATTATGGTTAACCTGGTTACATTTGATGCTGCAATCTCGTTGGCCTTTTCCAAGATGTATAGCGTCTATGACATATATCTGATGCGGATAGCTCATGCCAAATCTTAGCTATGTGAATATATGAATCATCTACAGTTGTTAACATATGTTACTCTTCTATATACCAAAAAGTTTAAATGTAGGACTGAACTAATTTAATTATATCAAAAGGTGAAGTAATGTAAGTGAGGACAAAGAAACTACAGGATTGAAATCATAGAAGGACCAAAAGGAATACCGATAACCCCATATATTATTATGAAAGACATGAGGGGTCCTTAAATCAGTCCCCAAGTTCAGCTATACAAGGACACTAAAAAAGTCAAAAGTTGGAAACTGAGAAGAATTGGATAATATCGACAGTTGCTGAAACATCCATGTATAGCGTCTACCTAGTTCAGGCCACAAACAAAAGAAACCGAGAACAAAAAACACTGGAAGATAGGAAACCAACCTGCTGAGCCTATGCATTTGCCAAAGTGCAAAACATATAGCTGAAGGAGCAACACCTTGTGACTTGAGTTTACCCACAAGTTCCTCAACATTCTGAAAACTCTCAAACTGTCCAATAATTTGAACTAAAGCTGCACAAATAGCTTGTGTATCATTATGTTCCTTATATTTTATGGCTTCAAAATGTTTATCTATCATATTCCAGTTCTATTTCTCTCCCATCCAAGTAATAAGATTCACAAATATCCTAGGATCAGGATAAAGCCCCTGATCATGTGGATGTGGAGATATACAATAGCATTATCGATACTTTGGTAAGTACGGAGAGTTCGATGAAGCGTTACAAGTTTTACAGAATATGCAGAGGTCTGGTGATTCCAAGCCTAATATCAGTACATGGAATTCGCTAATCCAGTGGCATTGTCATTATAGTGAGCTTGATCCGGCTCTTGAGCTGTTTACAATGATGCAGAGCCATGAACTCAATCTTCATGCAATCTTCCCCAACTTCTGGATTTTGATTATGCTCGACATGGACGGTTATTAAGGTCTCATGTCCGCAAGTCTTTCAATTTTTAAGTTGGAAGAGACGTTAACCAACTTCTCTCAGCGTATGATCTTTTTATCTTAATAGATTTTTTAAGTTTAAAATTTTATGATTCTAGATTCATCTCTCAATCTTGTTTCTAAATAATTTTGTTTTCTAACTAATATTCATCTACTATATTTTTTGGTTCTTCAAATTTGAACATACAGCTACATTTTCATATATGATTGCTTATATGTTGCTTATGTTTTGCTTATATTTTTCTTATATAAAGTTTATTTTTTTCCACGAACTAGATCATCATATATTTCTTTTCGAATTCTTCAAATGTAAAACACAACCTAAGAAAATCTCAAAATTTTCAGTTCTTTTGATGCTTAGTACTCTAGAATATTATTAAAAAAATATCATTTCTTTATGAGAAAAGATAATAACTTTGATTTCAATGTCTATCATATCTAACAAAATTGGTCCTTGTGGTGGCAGTGTCGCTGACATATTTTGTGATGTTTTATGGGTCAGCTGCATTTCATGCGTCGGCTATTCTAAAACAAGTGCTTATACATTTCCTTAATATATAGATCTTCATAATAATTGGTTTGATTTGTGGCTTTTCATCAGAATCTAAGTTCCTTTGATCAAAGCGTCATCCTCAGTGGTAAGCTTCAATGTTCACCGCGGGAAAGCTGCTCCTATCAGATGGAGTATGGCGACGGAAGTGTGACATCTAGATATTATATCTCAGATGTCATTTCTTTCGAGACCGTGTTTTCAAGCAACTTCACGACAATTCCTCTGCGCCATTTGTTTTTAGGTAACCTAATTTTTCCTTTATGAGAAACTGGTTTGCTTTGTTTCTAACTTTTAATACAGCTTTTCCATGTTTTTCTATTAATTCTTTAGGTGTAGCAACTTACTGGCTAAATATATATCGATGCCAAAGACAACAATACATGGCATCATTGGGTTAGGCAAGGGAGATTATCAATAGCTCACAACTTTTGAGTCAGCGTCTTGCACCAAAAATATTATCGCTCTATCTCAAAGGAATAAAGATGGTGAGGGGTTGTAATGGTTTTAGTTGAAAATCATATAGCAAATACGGTCTACACACCTCTTGATTGCACTAAGTTCTTGAAACTTCTATTGTACTTCTCAATTAACTCTTAATATGATACTAGTAAAAATAGAATGTCTAACCTATGTTTTGATATATTACAAAATACATTTCAGGAAATTATGTGAATTTGAAGAGTGTTGCTATAAATGATCAGATACTACAAATTGACCTCTCTGTTTTCTTAGTAGCCAATGGTGGTTATGGGACAATGATTGATTCAGGGACTGTACTTTCTTATTTTCTGGTTGAAGCTTATGATCCATTGTCCAAGTTGCGAGTGTTTTTTTCCATCCAATTAAAGATAGATCTGAAATGTAGAAAAACCTACATTTATTATATGAGATACAAATTCGTTTTTAATTATAGATGTAAAATATTTAATGAAAATTTATTTTTAATATGTAAGATTTAATATAAATTAATTAATTTTTAAGTGAGGAGAAAAATAGGAGAAAAAATAGATGACACTTGTCAAATTTTTATGTGTCACGGGTCAGCTTCTCAAAGCTTATTTTTTGAGAAACTTTACTTTATTATATAATAATATAGAAATCTGTTTTCAATTGTAGATGTCAAATGTTTAATAAAAATCTTTTTTTCATAGGTATGATTTAATATTAATTTTTAAGTAATGAGAAAAATAGGGAAAAAGATGACACATGTCAAATTTTTATGTGTCATATACTTATTAATTTTTAAGTGAGGAGAAAAAAAAGATGGCACATGTCAAATTTTTAGGTGCCACGTGTAAGCTTCTCAAAGTTTTTTTTTTGAGAAACCTCACTTAACTATGTTCTTATTGCCATAACCATGGTGAATGTGGCTACGAGGCCATGACGGTTCATAAATTGAAGAGGATAATGTTTCTGAACCATTTCTGGATTTCTGGATTTCACGCAACTACATTTTTATATTTGATTGCTTATATGTTGCTTCTGTTTTGCTTATATTTTTCTTATATAAATTTTAATTTATTCCACAAATTAGATCATGATATATTTCTTTTCGAATATCTCAAATGTAAAACGCAACCTAAGAAAATCTCAAAATTTTCAGTTCTTTTGATGGTTAGTACTCTAGAATATTATAACAAAAATTCTCATTTATTTATGAGAAAAGATAATAACTTTGATTTCCATGTCTTTCATATCTAACTGCTAACAAAATTGGTCCTTGTGGTGGCAGTGTCGCTGACATGTTTGCTGAAGTTAATTGCACTTTGCCAGTGGTGCATTCATGGTCATAAAACCGCAGTTGTATCTTTTTGAGATTTTCCCTCATGGTGTAACTTTATTCATATGCTAACAACATTTTATAACATTCAAAAACCAACTTCTAAATTATAACTAAAGACTACTCCTAAAACTATACACTAAATATAAACTAGTCAACCAAAACTTAAAAAAAATCAATTCTACACTTTCAAAAATCAATTTTTTATGTTTACGGCATTTTCGGGAAAACAACTTTTATGGTATTTTTGGAAAAGAAAAATAAATTTTGGGATTTAACGTGAATAGAACAAAATGTAAGAAATTTTGAGAATAGAAATCTATTTAATTTATGTGTCACAAAATTCTCCAACATAAATAAGATAGGTTGGGACGAAACATGAATTCTCATTTTAAAAACACGTATAAAAATGGTGACAATAAAAATAATATTTCTGTAAAGGTTTCCAATATGAATTTAACTAATTTTGTTCAATACACCACATATGGTACACTAATAAACAAAAACAAAATTAACAATATTTCATAAAAATTGAAAATTAAAATAAAAACATAATTAAATGATATGAAGTAAATTAGTATATATAAAGTAAATTATACTAATATGTTAAATTTTAAAATTGTTCCATATGATACAAAATATATAAAACAGAAAATCAGAAATGAATATATAATAGTATAAAAATGATCATAAGAGATATAAATTCCGTCAAATCCAAAAAAAAAGAAAAACGTAAAACAAAAAAATAAATTATGATAATTTATAAAGAGATAATGTATCCACCCGAAACCCACAAATCATTTTCATCTTTTGTGCCAACATATTAAAAAAGCCGACAATATTAACATCTAGATCTATATCTGCTAGGAACCCTAATATCACATGTTTCTCTATGATTCTCCACCGCACTTCCGTTTACACCCACACATCGACCGATACTATACACACTCAATTTGTCAACTACTAATGAAACTAAAACTCAACAGGTTTTTTATACAAACACAACCTAAGAAAATAATAAAAATATATGCTATAGTGAAAAAATAAATAGGAAATAAAATATGAACTAATTACTCATAAACAATATAATAAAACTCACGCGCGTAACACGAGCAACTGACTAGTTCACCGTATAAACGCCATATATAGAAAGAGTATACAAAATGGCTTCCCACCGTACAACATATATACATCGTATATATATGGTCGTACATATCATGCCGTATTTCCGAACACTAGATTTTATATAGAAAAATAATTTTAAATATAGAAAAAATCTCAAACTGAAAAATAATTAAAACTATTTGACAAAAAAATATTAAACTGAGTCAAACTTTCTGTTATGGAAAACATATTACATAATACTATATTTTAACTCGCGGTACACCGCGTGGCAAACATTGTCTTTATAATTCATATTCTCTTGAATTTATAGAGTTTTTTTAGAATTTAGAAAATAGTAAAATAAAGATTTTACCCGTATTGAAGTATGAGATTAATAAAATTTAAATTTTTAGTAATATCAATTCAATTTTTCCATGTCTTACTACTCATCCCGTCATATAATATTTTTCAAGCATATTACAATCACTCCCGTCTTACACCCGTCACGTGGTATAACTGCCAAAAAATTAAACGCATGTTTAAAATTAGGAAAAAAGATGGCTGGCTACACCAAATATAGAAGAATGCATGGTCACACATACCAAATATCATATTGTATACTCAGCTAGACGAACTAAATGTATTGCATGACCACATGCATCAACTATACAATACCATAGTTATAAAATTCTGGTACACCGGTCAACTGACTCTGGCGTTGACCGGTGTTGACTCCGGCGTTGACCGTGTTTGACCAAAAAAAAATATTCCAGATTTTTTTTTTATATAATTTTATTTATACTGTTAAAAAAACTAAAAACTATCATCATGGTAAGGTAAATAGTACTTTAGCTTAAACTTGGTGGAAATTTTAAAATTATATGTAGTTAATAATCCGTAATACTTTAGTTTAGAGTTAAAATATTAATAACATTTAAAAAAATTTAAAAGTTTCAAAAATTTATATTATTCTACATTTTCTAATATTAATAACACTTCAATTTTTATATAGAGTTTAAATAGTTAGATTATTTTAAATATTCTATGAAGCTTAATTATTTATAATATTTGAGCTGTTTAAAAGTTTCAATATTTATCTAATTTTAAAATTTAAAAGTTTAAAAGTAGTAATTGATGATGATGGTTTCCTTCTACTAAGATTTCCTCCAAATTTATGATGCTTTCGGAGCCTTAGATTAGTAAATGAGTTTCCAAGGGGTGAATAAAAGAGTTACCAAGTATTGTTGAGGAAAAATAGCAAATGACATATTTGGATTAATTGTAATTCGGGGAGTGAGAGTTCCTATATATTCCTTTCCCTCCTTGGGTTAATGTTATGAGGCCTCAGCAAAATACCCGGATCCGAAATCCATATCTGAACGCGATCCGAAAGACCCAAACTGAACCCATACCCGATAATAGAAAATACTCGTATGGGTCTAGGACTTATAAGTTTCGGACACCGGAACCCGATTGGGTATTATCCAAAATCCGAAAAAACGCTAACAAATCCGATGTTTTATAAGTTCTGTGTAAATGTATATAACCCTTAGGATATATCATCAAGATTACTAAATTATCACTACTAATCTTGTAAAAACTTCCTTACATGGTTGTTTTTTTTGTTACTTAGTTTTTAAAAGATATGGATTTGTATGTTGCTTTGAACCTTTGTTGGTTTTTGAGTATTTTCTCTTTGTTTTTCCTTGGTTTTTAACATTAAGATCGAAATGATTTTGGATTTTTTTGTTTATAATCGAATAAAAAATCAAAACCAAACCGATTTTTAAAGTGTATATTCGTTATCGTGTGTAACCCAAAGAAACCGAACCGAATAAGTGTTTTCTAAATACGAACCCGATTAATATAAATACTCGAATGGGTTTAAGACTCTTTTACCAAAATGCCCGAATCGGTTGTTTTTTTCCCTTCAAGCTCTTTAGATATTCATCTAGTAGCCTAAGATTTGATGTTTTTCATCAAAGTGGTTTCTTTTTCTTCTTTCTCTCTATTTTTTATTCATATTGATATATTAATTGGGACTACATATAAATATGGAAGTGATTAGAAAGTAGGAACATTAGATTTAGATATCGGAGAGTCATTTTGAGACATTAAACCAGCTATACAACAACAATAATTGCCATACTGATTTCCTAGACAATCTCCTCCTTTGGGATGCCCCATCGACATGCACGTTTTGATGCATTCTGCTTGGTTCTTACATCCCTTCAAACATGGTTCAATATATGGCTTCATTGGCATGAAAGCTGACCAACCATATAAACAAAGTAAATTAATTAAATTATGAAATAGCATAATCACTAAAACAGGATTACTATCAATTTACAATAGAATTGTAAAGCAGTGGAATAAGCAAAAAAAAAAAAAAGATAGTTGAATGAGATTCTATAAAATCAAGTTACAAAATTAATTGAAATTATTTTTTATTTTCACGTTTTATCATTCTGTGATTTTGAAGAATATGTTGTCGGTCGAATTATGTTTTAAAAACGTGAAAATCTGAAAAGGTTTCATGCCGTTCAGAACTATGATCTCATATTTGGTTCGTAACAAACACAATAAAATCAATTTATACAAAGTAAAATTAATTTAATTAAAAAATAAAAATAAATAAACTCTGTGCTTGTAAGTAATTTACAAAGAATATTTATAAAATTCAAAATTTCAAAAAAAATTCTGAAAATTTTAATTATTTGTACTTTAAACAAAGCATATTTAACTAATAAATATAGTACCTGAAATCATAGGCATAAGGATGAGAGCAAAAATCATCAACGAAAATAGTAAAAACGGTGAAAAACACTTCGTTGCCATCACTTGTGTTTGTGAAGGATGCAACAAATCCAAGCAGATGAAAAAAGAAAAACCTATAGAAAAAATGTTCAAATCACTGTTAGAAAATTTGCTTAATGACTTATTTGCAATGTTTTATATATATAAAAAAAATTTCTTTTTCAATAAAGACTTCAACCGTTTCCTACGAATTCATATTAATTAAATCAAGATTTACCTTGCCTTTTTTTGTTATATGAATATAATCTTCAAAGAGTTATGCCATGTCTATATATATATATATATATATATAGAGAGAGAGAGAGAGAGAGATGTTTAGCCTCACTTTTGACTTTTAATTCTAATGTTTTTTCCATTTGACTAAATTTTGACTCTTAATTTTCCATTTACATTAGTCTAAATTTTGACTCTTAATTTTCCATTTACATTGGTCTAAATTTTGACTAATACTTTTTGTAAAAAATCTACCACATTAGTATATAATCTACAAAAATATATTAATTAAAAAAAACAAATGACTTTTTGTTTAATATATCTATCTTCAATAATTTATTAAGTACAAAGTGTATCGGCCATAAGGGTTTTGTGCAAATATACTCTCCAAGTCACCATTTTTTGCAACTTTACTCTCTAAATCCAGAAAATAAAAATCAATCCTGCAAAGTCAAAATAAATACGCAATATAGACAAAACCCTTCTTTTAATTATATAAATAAATATACAAAACTTGAACATCATGTAATATGATTTTCTTAATAATATGATCATTATTCGTGCTACATCAAGGGTTAAATTTAGAGAAATACCCTAGGATAGCACTACTTTTTATCTTTTTGCTTTCTCCGATGAAGCTTTTAATGAATCTTTCAATATGAGATCTTTATTTCCGATCTCAAATATTTCCATAAGTGGTAAATCAATAGTTGGAAGCTTCACCCAAATGATTTAATCAGATATTCATCGAGTCCATCACAAATCGGGTTCGGATTTGATGCTTTGTTTGGTGTTGGTGATTTTAAGCAGCTACAAAGTAGCAATACAAGATGGTATGGTGTTGTTTGCTCAGTCTTCTACTCCAATGGGAAATATCAAGAAACGACTAGGAGCATGAATTAATCCCAGTCTTATAGTTGATATTGCGAAGCCACTTCCCAACAGAGATCCTTACATCGAAAGCTTCTCCGGCGGGTTTCCACACGGACCCGGCAAGGATCGCTGGAAAGATGGGTGCATGTAAGAAGGTGACTGGAAACGAGGCAAAATTTCAAGGAAAGGCAACTCGTGGCCTAGTGGAGCTACTTACGAAGGTGAAATTCAAATCTGGGAGAATAGAAAGTTTGGAACTTTTACATGGAGATATTTACAGAGAAAATTGGGATAGGAAACATGGTTATTGGGAAAAAGCGTAATGCAAATTGAGATTTCTACCAAAGTACTTGGAGAAGGAATCTGCAAAATGGTAGAGGTCTGTACATTTGGAGAATGGCGTAGTGGTATAATTTGTGGAAAAGGGTTGATTGTTTGGCATCATGGGAAGAAATACGTAGGTTTCTGGGAGAATGTCCTATAGTAAGTGGTGTGCTTACTTGGAGTGATGGTGCTTCTTGTGTTGGTGTTTGGATTGAGAGTAATATCCTGAGGAGTTTCTTTAAATGGTGTTGAGAAAACTTGTGAAATCTCTCTGATCAAGATAACTTATGAAATCTCGGTGATCAAGATAACTCTTAGTGGTTTTAGAAAAATGAGTCATTGCGAAGAACAGTTGCCATAACGAACATCTTTTAATCCCTTCCTTAAACCTCCTAGGTTATTTAGCCACCATATATGGGTTCTTCTTTCTCTGTCTTTGTTTGATGAATCACCTCCTCCATTGAAGCTACTGATGAGGTATAAATGGAGCTACTCGTGAACATCTACAACTTGAAAATAACACCGGCATCTTTTAGGTAAAGCTTTTTAAATTTTAAGGACGTACTAAATATTATGAAATTCTTCCTCAATTTAAAAAGAAATAGAGGAGTTTGTCAATCTTTGATTTATGTTGTGTCTTAATGTATCACAAATTCCTCCAGTATGATGAATTTTATGCATTGAATTGTTTTCAAACATTATGACATGTATACAAGAACACTTTAAAAATATCATTTTCATTTAATTTTTATGAAAACTATCCTGAATCTCATGAAGTCATTCTTGAATATTTCTAAAATTAAAATAAATGTGTTTCTAAATCTCTATATTTGTGTGTGTTTGCTTCAACATTTCAAATATTAGTGTATTTCTCTATTATTGAGGCATTGTAACGCCCATGTTCGGAAATGGGTGGTGTCGATCGACCAATTTGACCGGTTTGTTTTAAATCGAAAAAAATTGATTTGGGTGGTTTGGTTTAACCCTAGGGCACGAGTATTAAAAGAGGAAATATTGATTTTGGAGTGTTTAGCCGCTTTTGTCTTCTAGTGAGTGAAAACCTTCTAAACATTTCATGTGAGGACTATGTGGGTTGTAGTGAGGTTTGGTGCTTTTTTGAGAGTTTTAGCAAAAAGAAAGGGAGAATGCGTGGCTGTGGTGTTAAGAGAGTCTTGTGCTCCCTCTGATTGTGTTGTTTTTTTGTCACTGTTCCTTCCATCTCAAGGTGAGTGCATGACCAAGGCTTAACTAGGCAGTTTTGATCCATGTTTGGATAATTTCATGATTGTTGATTGATTCATTTGCTTGTGTGCTTGTTTTCTGTGTTTTGGTGCCTCTGAACGTCCTTCTGGAACGTCATTATTGTCCATGGTGTGCAAGGAAATGAAGATCCGTCGAGGAGAAGTGACTGGAGCGATGTTAGGGTTGCGGTGTCGATCGACACGAGTAGTGGGTGTCGATCGACACTACTCGTCATTTTGGGTTTTCAGTAGCGAGTGTCGACCGACACCAGTCCTCAACAGCGCCTGAGTCGTATTGCTTGTGTGTATAGCCTAGTAGTTGGGATGAGTGCCTCACTAAGTATTTTTTGAAATACTCTTTCGGTAATGCAGATAAAAGCAAGGTGTGACCGTGGAATCAGGGCAAGGAGAGAAGAATGATATAGGAGCTCGCTGAATGTTTTATGTATTTCGTGATGATATTGTTAGGAATGCTAGTTCTGGAATTTATAAGCATGTTAGGATGATTCTACTATATCTGGATGATTGATGGTTTATTAGTAATGGTTATTGGATTGTTGCTTTAATTGTCATCGGCTGGTTTTTAGTTGGTTTGAATGATTTGATTGATTAAATTGATTTAATATGGTTATCTAGTTTAATCTCAAATGACTTGTATGATTGGTTAAATTGTTTTAATCTAGTTTAGCTGGTTAAGTTGGGTTAATCGGTTTAGACGGTTTAAATTGATTTGGTCTGGTATGATTGGTTTAGTAGAGTTTAATCCGGTTCAGCTTTGTATTAATTCGGTGGTGTATGTTTAATTCAGACTACATATTATCTAATAAGTATGAGATATTAGTTAATGATTTTTTTGAAAAAGGTCGGGCAATTTTAGATATTATAAAATCCAGCATAATACAACAAATAAAGGGAAAAAATAACGAGTTACACGAAATATACCAAAATACATCACTACATATCTCAAGAAACAAAACCGACAAATACAAGATAAAAACACTACCAATAGAGACAACAGTGAAAAGAAAATATTCTCCTGAGTAGGAAATTCAAAATTTAGTTAAGTTTACGTTGTTATAAGGACAACTCAAAATAATGTGCATACATTTGATAAAGCAAAGTTCACGGGGAATTGACAATATTCCAGTGAAAAGAAAACCATAATTTAACATTGAGTTGGTAGTTTCAAATCCTTCCTTTCTCATTGTTTCAAATCAATTAGCTTGTGGCCTTTTACGTGACCAGTTTTGGATAAGACTTTTTAAGTGCTTCACACCATATGAACTCATAAATAATATAACTAAAGTCTAAGTATTTAATAAGTATGAGTTTAAAAAATTATTTAAAACTAACACATTTAATTATTAAAATATAGATTATATTAAAAATGTTCCTTGAAACACTATCAAAGCATTATGGGTCGACCAAGATACAAATTTTCGTCTAGAAAAAAAAACACTACCTTTTTATATTGTATGCCAAATTGTGTAATTAAAAATGTTTAGTTTTTAAAAAATAAATTAACTATTTTTAACAAAAAAAATTGTTATATGAAATACAAATAACTAATTAATATATTTTAGTATATATTTAGTTTCAAAGTATCACACATTTGCTATTTAATTTCAAATTCATGCAACACGTGAGACATTACCTAATATAGATATATACATTAGCTCTCATGTTTATGATATCTAACTGCTAACGAAACTGGCACTACAAGAAAAACAGCCATTTCCTACGACCAGTTGCGTGAAAAAACGGTAGGAAACAACCGTTTTTCACCATTTTCCTACGATTAAAATAGTAGGAAATCGCCCGTAGGAAATCGTAGTTGGTAAGATATTGGTAGGAAATTTCCTACCAAAAACACGACGAAGGAACTTTTGTAGAAAATTTCGTAGGAAAAGTGAAGGGTATTTCTGATCGTTTTCCTTCCAATAATGCGTAGGAAACTTTCCTACCACTTTATGACACGCTTTTTCGTAGTAAAATTCTTTCTTATTTCCTACCCGTTGCTGTTTTTGTAATAATTGCGAAGTATTTTGGTAGGAAATATTTTCTTCCAAAAATTTTGTAGGAATTTTCGTAGGAAATCACCATGTTTTCTTGTAGTGTGGTCCTTGTGGTGGTAGTGTCGCTGACATGATTTATGAAGTTAACATGATATGCTAAACATATTTACTAACACCAAAAAGGTGTTAGTGATCTCTGTTTATTTTTTTATATCATCAGTTAGTAGATCTAATACATTGCATTGCATTCCGGCTGGTGACAAGTCGTCGGATAACCATTATCGATGGTAATTATCTATTTCTTTTTTGGTCTAATTAAAGTGAAATATTGCTTCTTAATAAGTTTCTTCTCTTATTTTGTTTTTGCAGAAGTGGCTCTTAGAGACAAAGTTTAAACAAGTAGTATATAGCATTGAACGTTGCTTATGTTTTGCTTATGTTTTTCTTAAATAATTCTTGAATTTTTTTATTCAAATTTTGATTGGGAATACATATAATATAAGGAATTGATCAATAATTTGGAAGATTAGAATTCGGAGAATCATTTGAGATTTTTAACCGGCTATACAACAACAATCAAAGCCAGGTTCACCTCCAAGACGATCTCCCAGACAATCTCCTCCTTTGGGATGCCCCATACTCCTGCATTTTGTATTGCATTCTGCTCCTCCAATACATCCCGGCATGCATGGTTGGACATAGGTTTTATAAGGCATGAAAGCTGAATATCATAATAACAACAATTTTTACATAAAATGATAAATATAATAGTTCAAAATTTTAAGGCAAACAAAACCCTTTTTTTGAAGTGATTTCATGACTGATTATAAATTTTTATTTTATTTTTCGAGATAAATTAATATTAAAAAAAATCAATTTTACGTTATAAATACTTGAACATATAAATATGTTACCTGAAATCATAGGCATAAGAATGAGAGCAAATATCACTAGATAGTAAAAAAGGTGAAAACTTTTGTGTCTTCATCACTTGTTTATGTAGAGGATGCTCACAGAAAAATGAAAAGCTATACAAAAGAATTGTTCAAACCATTGTTAGAAATATAGCTCAATGACTAACATGTCCTACAAAATAAAATTTCAAACATATTTACCTCGTATTTTTTTTTCTTTGTTAGACAGACTATGGTGGTGGCCTTGTATATATATACTAGTGATGGACCCGCACGTACGTGCGGAGTTATTTTTACAAAATTACGATTTGTTAAGTAGATGTTATTTTGGTAAAATTTTGTTATATGAGTTTATTTGATAAATTATATATAGACACACATTTGTAAAATATAGATATTGTATTATATAATACAATTTTAAAATTATTTAAATGAAAATGATAAATGATATTACTTGTTTATTTTTTAAACTAATTTCACTGTTTGCTTAGAGATGTTAAATCGGATTTGGGTTTGTCTTTAGTTTGAACTGTTTTATGTGTAATTTAGAATGGAAAACCCGTCATGTCCCTTTCCGTCTTGTCCTGAACCGTCCTGTCCCACCCCGCTCCGTCCCGTCCCGTCTTTTATCTGTCATAAAATTTCTGTCTCGTAATCGTTTCTTTTTAAAACATAATCATTTGCCAATGTTTATTATAAGAAACTTGGTAAAATATTTAGACGGGATACCCGTATTCCTCGTTTAAAAATTTATTTTTATCAAACTAATAAAAATCTAATTATCAATCTAAGTCACATGCTCTCACCATTTTCATTCACAAGGCATTGTCTGTAATCCTAGCATACACAATCCTTGTTCGATTTTTAATTTTATTGATCTTTCCGTTTCATCTTTATTTCTCATTACTTTCTTCAATTCAAAGATTCATGTTTTAGCCTTTTTGTTTTCTAAAGATTTAGGTATTTCTATTTTTTTTTAAACATGGATTTATTGTAGTTTTGTTATCCGAAGTATACGTTATCTTCTTGTACCCGTCATATCATGTCTAAATATTTGAAATAAATCGGAAAGTGGAAATTAAATTTAGCAATTTAAATTACATGTCCCCGTATCATACTCGTAGTTTTATATTTGAAAGTTGAAAGTGAATTTAACTTTATAACCATGTCTCATAACAATTATATCTGATCATGTTCTTTTTTATGAGAAATAATTCAGATAGTGTTTGTTTTCGAATTATAAGTTCCCGTCTTGTATCCATTCCTATAAGTTTATATTTTTTCTAATAAATAACACCATTTACATGTAACTAAATATTATTTTAATATATGTAAAATTTCATATAATCGTCCAAAAGTAGAGATTTATACGTCCCAATGTTGAATTTTGTACAATATTTTTAGAATTTGACAATTAAATATAACTACCAATTTTTTTTTTTCAACCGGTTATCCAAAAGTTATATATCATATTTTTCAAGGATAGTTTAAAATTGTATGTATATGTGAGATAATGTTTGTAGATATTTATTTATGAGAATTTTTTAGAAATACCCTTTTTGGTGTAACCCTTTTTAAAAATACCCCTCTTTTCTATCCATTTTCAAAAATACCCCTTTTCAAATATGAAAAATTATAAACTTTTATATGGTTGATAAGGTACATCAAGATCATCTTTACTACAGCATGACTAAATCCAAATATTTATAAGGTTTTAAAAGGTTCTAAACGGCGTTTATAAGGTTTTATAAGGTTTTTATAAGGTTTTTAAAAGGTTTACAAAGTTTTTATAAGGTTTTTAAATGATTTTGAAAAGGTTTTATAATCTATTTATGAAATATATATATTTATAAATTTACACACATATAAAGATAATTTGGGTCTATAAATATAAGCTTATACATATTTTTTTGATAAATTTCAAATTTTATAGTGAGTTTTTGATAAAATTAGAAAGAGGAGTATTTTAAAAAAGTGTTATTGGAAAAGGGGTATTTTTGAAATTCCCCCTTTATTTATTATATCATACCAATTTGACATTTTATTTGTTTTCAATTAGATTAAATCATAAAATATAATCCATTTATTATTTAAAAATTGGTAATAAGTCGTTAAAATCATTTAAATGTGATATATCCACTTGTTATTTAGTTTTAATCTTAATAGAAATTCTATATGTTTATAATCGCAAAATGTAGTTAATGATTTGATAAAACAATTATTTAATATTTGAAAATAGTAATGATATGCAAATTCCCAATGGATGAAGATTTATTTTGTTAAGATTGTGTGAAATTAATAAGAAAAAAGAAGTTTAGAATAATCATAAGCTAACTGTTTGACCAAATAAAAAACCATTAACTAATTGAATTAATGATACATTTTGTAGATATCTTTTGTGCTTTAATTGCTAGATTGCTTTTTGAATATGGATATTTTTTTTTATGTAAAAATAAGAAATTTATGTTATCTAAAATGTTTATTCGCATGATTTTAGCAAACAAATATTTAATTATTGATTTGTTTAATTTTTATTTATATTTAAAAATTATATATTTTTAAAAAATTTGATGATATGATCAGTTATGTATATATACTATGTAGAATTTGATTAGTTGATTATTTCATATGCTAACATAATTTTTTATCTTTTTATTAATCTAAAAAAATGTTATCTTTGTTTTTAGATATATGATGATTTTTTTTTATTAGATTTCATTCTATATCTATACTATTAATTTCGAAATTATATTAAAATATTAAATTAATATTAAATATGTTTTCCATTAATATAATTTTTAAGTCAAAAATTTGACTATGCTATTTCCATTTCAGAATATTGTGATTAAATTTTAATTTTATTTCGATTAAAGTAAAGTTTCTTTTTAAATTATTTAGAATCTGTTTATCATAAATAATTGACCAAGAATTGAGTCTGTTGGTCATAAAGAATTTTTGATGTAGAGAAAAATCTCAAATTGAAAAGTAATCACAATTGAGTCAAACTTCCTAGCATGGAAATCATATTACATTAATTACGATACTAAGATTTTTCATAAACAAACAATTATAATATCTATATATTAGTAAAAGAGAAATACAATTTAGTTTTCCGGGTCGGGTTAATTAAAGAAAACAATCCGAAAATTAAAATTGGATCTAAGCTAAATGGATACTAAATGGTTACGGGTAAGATCCATTCTGAATTTTGTGATTAATCGTTTCTAAAATTTCCTTCAATTAAAAAGGTAACATTGCATTATAATATATTCTTTCAGCATATTCTTATTTTGGCTGGATACTTATATTACGGGATTTATTGTTAATACAATTAAACTACTTAGATATCAATCTTCAAAACAAAACTAAAAATGTAAATAAATTGTTCAGAAAGCGTGAAATGAGCAAAATCAATCCATACATGTTAGCAAATCATGTGATTAGTCAAGAAGATATTACCGACTTAATCACGCAATTTATTGAAAGAATATTTTCGAAAAACAACCCTAATCGAACCCAACCAAACGTTTTCCTAATATATATAGATGTAAGTCAATTGTTGTAGCGCAGCCATGGGCGGAGAAAGTGAGAATGAGTAATACTTTAAACGACGGTTCAAAGTAGAAGATGAAGTACATAAGGATTAGAAAAAACGAGATTAGGAAAAACGAAGCTTTTTACTCGGGTGAATGATTTAGAGTCGAAAGGAATAAGCTGGATTAGTGGATAGAGAGAATTTGATATTCTAGGGTTTATGTGAGTGGAGGGATTTGGGGAAACATTTGAAGAAGAAGAGAAGAAGAAAGAGACAGCGCACACAAAAAAAAAAAAATACAAGTGGGCGGTCTAATTTTTTTTTTTTTAGTTTTTAAAAAGGTCTATTTATTTTGTGTGTGTTTTATTTTTATGTTTCAAATAGTTACCATTATAAGTGTTGGTAAGCAATACACTTATTTCAATTCAAACATTTTTTTCCAGATTTATTTAAGTTCAAAGTATGCAACAACCATTTCAATTGTACGTAACTGGTTAGATGACCGTAAGAATCTTCAGAAACCACATATTTTATTGTGAACATGCAAATCCAACGACGTTTTGTGGAAACTTTCGATAGAAGCTACAGTCTATCCTGAAAATTAATACAAAACATAGTAAGCATTTGATATACAAAACAGTAGAGTACACAACCTTACAAATTATAACAATATGTTTTCCATGAGCATTTTTAACTTTATGTCCACTTCCTTCGTATTGCTTAAAATTTTGTCAAAATCTATATATATAAAGTTAACCTTTTCTCTCTTCTCCTTAAGCCACATCATCATCCACCTCATTTTATTATTTAATTTTAAAAATTAATTATACCATTTTATCATTTCATTTTAATATTTAAACCTATGTAAATAAGTTTTTCAAAAAAGAATATGAAAGGGTTTTTTTTATATTATACATTATAAAACTAAAAAGATGATTTGTTTAAAAGTTAAAAAAACTTACTAATTATCGATTATACTAAGAAATATATAAATAATAGATTATAATTTTTAGTGAATGTTTAAAATATATATATGATTATATTTACACAATGTAAACCTAAATATAATTGGATTTAACGGGAATAGAGCAAAAAGTAAGAAATTTTGAGAATATAAATCTACCTAATTTATGTCTCAAAACAATTTCTAACATAAATGAGATAGGTCGGACCAAAACATGAATTCTCATTTTTATAAACATATAAAAAGGTAAAAATAAAAATAATATTTTTTAAAAAGTTTCCAATATGAATTTAACTATTTTTTTCCAATACAACACATATGTTAAACTAATAAACAAAATAAAAAATTAACTATATTTCATAAAACTGAAAATTAAAATAAAAAACATTATTAAATGAAATAAACTAAATATAAAGTAAATTATACTAAGATGTTAAATTTAAAAATTGTTCCATATGAAAAAACAAAAAAATATATAAAACATAAAATCAGAAAAATATATATAATAGTATATAAATGATCATTACGAGATATAAAGTACCACAAATCCAAAAAAGAAAAACGTAAAACAAAAAAAAAAAATTATGACAGTATATAAAGAGATAATGTAAACAATTAAAAATATAATAATCCGCCCGAAACCCACAAATCATGTTCAAATTTCATGCCAACATATAAAAGGGCCCAAAATATTAACATCTATGTCTATATTTGGTAAAAACCCTAATAGCACACGTTTCTTAATGATTCTCAACCGCACTTCCATTTACGCCCACACTTCGACTTATACTATACACACTTAATTTCTCAACAACTAATGAAGCTAAAACTCAATAGTTTTTCTATTAAAACACAATTTAAGTTTTTAAAAAGTAGAGTATGATATAGTGAAAAAAAATAAGTAGAAAATAAAATACGAACTAATTACTCATAGACAACCGACTAGAACAATATATTCCCAACTTAAACATAAATCCAAACTTAGAATTTAAATATAAAAAAACACATCGGATTCAGCATATTATCAATTGATTCAAAAAACAATAAATCCTAATTAATAAAACATAAAATTCACTTAAATTACATAAACCGTAAAATTGATTTTAGATACAAAGTTAAATGACATTACCCAAACACATTCCGATTAACCATAAATATATCCACTTCAATTAATCGACTCTTCGGCAAAGTAATTGCAGCTTTTGCTTTTATAATCCGAGATGATAGATCTAATTCCGATTATAAAAAGAAAATTCTAAATACCTTTTTTATAATCGGTACAAGAAAGTAAAAGTTGTTATCTACAAGATTATTTATTTGAGTTGGCCTAAGGATAGATTAATTTTTTGGTCTGACGCGTTTTATTCTGAAATAAGAAACAAAAATTACACTTTGTCTGCTACAAAGGCCAATAAAGCCCAAAAATATTATTATTATTTTATTTAAATTGAGCCCAAAGATAAATACTAGACAATAATCATAGCCCAACAAACAATAAAAACTTTAAATAATTTTTTTAACATATAAACAAAAAAATAACAAAATTAAATTAATAAAGACATTGTTCCATTCACATACAAATAAATTATAACTATATTCAATTGTTATTGTGAAATTTAAAACCCCAAATGATGGAAATTTTAAAAATACCAATATTGCCTTTGACTACATCTATAAATTACATTCAACTCATCATAATATATCATCGTTTAATACACATTCTTTTATTTGTTTTAGTTATATATTATATTTCATTTCTGAATACAAACTTTTCCCAAAAAATTGGAACTAAATATATATTTCGAAATAATATTTGTTGATATTAAAATATATGAGATAATAACACATACGATATAACACGTTAAAAATAAAATAAATTCGAAAGTATTCCCCCGCGCTGTAGCGCGGGTCCGAACCTAGTTATAGTTTAAATAGAAAAGTAACTTTACATGTAAGCACAATCTCAAATGCGCAAACATAATTATTATCTAGAAAAATCTTAATATAGAGTCAAATTTTAAATTTAAAGTTAATTTTTAAATCTAAATTTATACTCAAAACATATTTGATATTAGGGAAAATATATTACGTAATGTGGATCATATTTTTCTTACCTTTTTGTAATTGAAATCTTTTAAAAAGCATATTACATAGTGCAAATTTATTTTCCATCAATAATTTATGATAAATAAAACATAATGCAAGTTTGCACACGTCCTTAGTAAATAATTTATGATAAGAAAAACTTTTTAATTAGTTTTAAATTGAGTAAATTTATGATTTAAAACATCATTTAAATTAAAATGCAAATAAAATCTCCAATACAAAATCCATTCATATTTAAAATCAATTTTTGACTCAAATTTTTGACTCAAATTTTCTTTTATGGCAAAAGATATTAAGGTGGAAGATTTTATACCAATATATGCATATATATATATATATATAAACACATTGCCTACTGGGCTCTTCATAGATTATAACAAAAAAAAGAGCAAGGTAAACCATGTTTTACATAAGATTTTAAAGGAAATGTTATATACCCTTATTTAAAAAGAAACCATTATTTTCTATAAAACAGTGAACAATTAGTCATTGACGAATTTTCTAACATTTATATGAACATTGTTTTTTTTTAGGTTTTTTATTTTTTTTGTGAACGCTGTTGCTTTCTCCAGAAACACAAGTAATGACAACTATAAAGTTTTCAGCGTTTTTATTACTTTCATTGATGATGTTTGCTCTCGTCTGTGTGTCTATGATTTCAGGTAACATTTAATTGAAGTATGTATTCTTTTAAAATTAAAATACCTAGTGAAAATAATATTTAATCTTATAACCATTCAAAAGCGTTGTTCGCACTTAAGATTAATATAAATTATTATTATTGTGTAAAAATTAATATTTTTTATGTTAAACAGCTTTACTTGCGAAACAAGCTTGGCGAATCATTAAACAACCAGAATCTTTATTTGCTCGTATTATGAAAGTTATGTACTTCTGTGATTGTTCAATATTAGATGCAAAAAATAGATCAAAACAATCGTATGGATGGGCATCGATTCTTGCAGGTTTAGAAGTTATTAAAAAAGGAACACGATTCAAAATTGGCGATGGTGAGCATATTCGTATAAATAAAGACAATGTCTCTTTCACACATCCTCCTAGACCGGTTTATAGTATTAATCCAGATGCGGAGATTCATATAAGTGAATTGATCTCGACGACTAGAGGATATAGACAATGGGATACGAGGAAACTTTCGGAAAAAATAAGACCTTAGGACCATGCTCTTTTACAAGATATTTACCTTTCTCAGCAAGTAACTGCAGATGATGTGGTTTGGCACTACAACAAGACAGGGGAGTATTCCGTGCGATCCGGTTATTGGATTACCATGAACGACCCCAATACTTTGGCTACTCGTCCACCTTTACCTCACGGCTCCACTTATTTAAAGAACAAAATATGGAAACTTGATATTCTTCCCAAAATAAAACATTTCCTTTGGCGTTTCATTACTCGATCTTTAGCCACAATTACAAGATTAAATTCTAGGGGAATGAACATAGATCCAGTATGTCCGCGTTGCTTTAGGGCGGATGAAACAATAAATCATATTTTTTTCACTTGCCCTTATGTTAAACGTATTTGGGATTCTTCTCATATTCACCTTCCTAATCTATATACTCCTTCCATTGATAGTGAACAAAATTTAAAAAATATTATTGACTTTCAGTTCACATCCTTCTCCCAACAAGAAAGAATGCTACCTTTGTGGCTTCTTTGGCATATTTGGAAATCGAGAAATAAATTTATTTTTGAAGGTGTTTGGCTCTCTCAGTCCAAGGTTCTACATAAATCAAGATGCGATGTTCAGGCCTGGATGAATCATACTTCTATAGATCAAAATTCTATCACTCCGGAGACTAGATCTTCACCTCAAAGAGTATGGACTCGGCCACCGGTCGACATTCTAAAATGTAATTTTGACGCGGCTTTTGATAACTTTTCTAAGAGAACAATGGGGG
>NW_006238917.1:14347024-14382685 GCF_000375325.1 Capsella rubella | reverse complement strand
GTTGGGGAGCTTCTCAGCTAGGAACGTCTATTTCGCCAATAGAAGCCGAAGCAAAGTCATTACTAGCTGCATTACAACAAGTTTGGATAAGGGGTATTATGAATATTTGCTTTGAAGGAGATTGCAAGTTATTGATTGATCTATTACAAAAACAATATTCCGATATTACAATTGAAGCTGTTCATCGAGACATTCTCTTTTGGGTTAACAAGTTTTCCAATGTTTCATTTGCTTTTTGTAATAGGAATTGTAACAAAGTTGCTCATGTATTGGCTTCTTCTGGATGTATTTTGTTTCCTTTTTATTCTGATTTTTTAAATCCGCCTGTATGGCTATCAGACCAATTGTATTACGATTTTTTTAATTATCAAATATAATTATATTTTGATGAAAAAAAAAAAAAAACCGTGTATTGATGGGTGTAGGAGCCAATCAGAATGCATCAAATTATGCAATTCTATGGGGCACCCCAAAGGAGGAGATTGTCTAGGAGATCAATATGGAACTTCTTGTTGTTGTATAGCCGGTTTGATGTCTCAAAATAATGATCCGTTATCTCTTCATAATTATTAATCAATTCCTCACTTATATGTAATATCAATTAAATTATGAACTAGATATGAAATAACTTCACCCGGTTTTTAAACCATGTCGTTTATGCGGAATTCACCGTATACAAAGAGTATATGATATGGCTTCCCAGCGTACAACATATATACATCATATATATGGTTGTACATATCATGCCGTATTTTAGAACACTGGATTTTATATAGAAAAATAATTTTAATCTAGCTCATACTTTAGCTTTAGCTTAAACTTGGTGTAGAGTTAAAATATTAATAACACTAAAAATTTTAAAACATTTCAAAAAAAAAAAAATATTTTACATTTTCTAATATTAATATTACTTCAACTTTTAGATTGTGGATGTCATAGTTCTAAGTTAAAAAAAAATAATCTAATAATACGTTATAGAGATTTATTAATTATATTTAAACGTTGAAGATTGGGGATTTCATGTTTCTAAGTTAAAACAAAAATTTATTAATTACGTTTGTTATACTTCAAGATAAGAAAACGCATTGACGTTGGATTCTTTACTTTTGCCATTGAAATCAAACAAAAATAATTGAAACGACAGATACTTTACTTAGACAATGTCTCACTAACACCCATTTTCGAAAGAAGCACAATCACTACAGAGGAGGATAAAAATAGGACGACACTGAAAATCCTAGGAAGAGGAGGCCACCAACAGTTGCAACTGTGCGTTGCGAGATCCTTGAAGCCAGCATGCTTCCTCCAACAACCGCTAGTGAAGTACACATCGTGTGTCCAATTGTTGCGCCAATGGCGACTCCTATGGCGTTCTTGTGAGTCGCCAACTTAAAATACAACAGATAAAAGTCATTGATCGGTCAATTTTACTAAGAAAAGCTTAGATATGAGACATGACTCTTACAGCTATTGTGGCAATCTGGCTACGGTCGCCCCATTCAGCTAGAAAGGTTAAGATGAAAGACTGCAAAAAGATACAAGAGACGAGTTAGAGTCAACCTTTTTAACAGTTTACGGCTAAATTACAAACCAAAAGCATCAATATGTCCAATAGAAGATTACCTCTAAAAATATTGGGGTACAAAATCTTGAGAATAAGCGACGGAAGGGTGTCTTTCCTTGGCCTGACTCGAGCTTCTCTTCAACCTTTACCAAAGATAATGGGAAGTCAGACAAAGTTGAATGTTAATAGCGAATCAGAATTTCAGGCACAATCTCTTTTAATTTTTAGAGATGCAAACAACTGGCAACAAAGGTAGCTTGAGAATCACATACTTCTTCCATTTCCTTCTTCTGGTTTGACTTTGAATCAGTAGATCTCCAAGCAATGTAGAGTAGTCGCAAACCAAAAAATGCATAGAGAACTGCATATTCAAAGATGAAAGATCCTTCAAGTGAGACTCAGATTAAAAAGAAAGAGTCACCAAAACTTACAATTAAGTGCAACAATGCCAATGATAATATAAATATATATATATATATTTACTACTCCAACATTAAGTGTTTTACATAATCGCAGATAAGACATGAAGAAATCAGCTTGGATAGTATTTTTTCGACTAAATGAATCAATTGTACTTCATTTCTACATGTCAAATAAACTTAGATACCAAGATACACGGTCCAAGTAAACTAGAGTTGCAAAATCATAATCAGAAGACGCACTAAAAGATGAATGGATAAGGACTAAGACAAAATTCATAATCATATAGTTGTTGTATAGTGCTCTCAAAAGTTTTCAGCTAACAAAATCTTTGAAAAGCCAAACAAATTTTTTGACAATGTCACACTAACACCATGAGAGAACAACATACCTGTAGCAGCACTGTTGGTGTGCTTCCTTGATATCAAGTTTGGCACTATTCTACCAAGTCCAGTGGATAGTATCTAAATCGAAATCATGAGAATCATAGATATCAGACAGTACCCTTTCTAATACTAAGATTTCTCAAGAAACATGATTAGGCTAAACTCACAATAAAATGATTCAAGTAATCTTGCACTTACAGTCATAACAAACAAAGCCGAAAGTGCACCAGACAAAACAGTAGCTTTAGGATGTCGCATAGCCATCAACGCCGCTATTATAAACGTTTCATCTCCAATCTAAACCATATCATGAGAAACAAAGATTACAAATTTATCAACTCTCTGCAACTAAGAATGACCCTAGAGGTGAAATCATACGAACCTCGGTAACAAGAATCATGGAGAAACTCGAAAGCAAAGCATCAAATACACCAGGGCCAGTAGATTCAAGATCAAGATTCAAACCAAGAGCAGCAATATTGTCAACACCAGGATCAACTCCAACACGTTCAGTACCAATCTAATATAATAAACAAAAATTAAAGAATCTTATATAAACATGAATCTAAACAAGATTCAGATTCACCTACAAAAAAAAAGAAGCAAAAAGCCAGATCGAAATTTTTTAAAAATACCATTCCACGACGACCAAGCTCTTTACCAGATCCTCCTGATTCTTGTCTCTCATTCTCAACCACCGAATCCTAAATAAAATAATCACAAAAAGACGTTTCATACATGAATTTGAAAAGACGAATCCATGAAGGAAAAATTGAAATCGTGTATATATATATATATATACCTGAGCGGAGATGGAAGAAACGAAGAAGAAGAAGAAGATGGTGAAGACGAGAACCAAACGGGTAGGGTTTGAAAGCAAACCCATGGGTGAAACGAGAGTTGTTGCTAGATCTGTTTCGGAAGAGAGGAAATGGATGAATCTTCTCTTGTTTAAAAATTTTCTCGGGAAAGAGCGAATCTGAGAAAATTGAGATCTGAGAAAGTGGAATTGAAGAATGCTTACGGTTTTAGAAGAAGAGCATTGGGAAGAATCGATGGGTGATGTGATGAGAGCTTGAAGGTGTGAAGCTGCTCCGAAGCAGAGAGAGATCTGTGCGGATTTGAAGGTGATAGTGTAATTGGATTTAACCAAAATTAACACGGTTTACTAAAAGTTTTTAACATTTAAAAACGTTCATATTTAATTATATATACAAAAATTAACTCGCTTTTTGCCGGCAAAAATATTAAAGAATAATATAAAGAAAAAACGAAAATTCAATAATCTTTTTATTATTAGGATGAGTTTTTTTATATGAGATACGTTATATTTTCGAGGTTGTATAAATTCTTTTCAATTATAGGCCCTGAATGGTAATAGATTATACAATAGATTTTGGATTTTATTTTTCAAAAACCTATTTTTCCATTCAAGATTTTAAAATAAATAGATTCCTAAAAAAATTAGAATACTAGTTTTAAGTTTTCTTTAACAATTTTTAATAAAAACCAAAATTCACATATATGAAATTTTTAAGGAAACACTAACGACACTTCTCATTTTTCTTTTTTCTATTAAAATAAAAAAGGTAAAAAATCAAAAATTTGTATCTATTACAAAAACTAAAAACCTAAAAATCAAAAACCAAAAATCATACTCTAAAAATCATTAAAAAAAAACAAACAACCATTCATGGCCATAGTTTTCTAGGCTTGAGAAATTTGGGTTGGGTCAGATATTCGAATCGGGTTAGATAATTTGCGTAGTTGGAAATTTGAGAAATGTTACTGTAAGTAACCGCATTACATAACTGTTCGGTTTGGTTTGGATATCGGAGGTTTCGATTATGTTTTTTTGTTATCGAAAATGAACCAAATCTTTTAGAATTTTTTGTTAGTTTAGTTAATCGGGTTAATTATTTCGGTTAACTTGGAAATTCAGTTTAATGTTGGGTAATACGGATGACTTGGTTACACTGTTTAATTAATTTTGGGTAACATGATAACTCGATTAAATTCGGATAAGTAATTGGTTAAAGTGTACCTTACCGATAACCGATTGCATATTATAGTTCCGTCCAATCGATTTTCTTCTCTTAACCAAAAGCGAACCGAAAACCGAAACTCTTGGTTCGGTTCAGTTCGAGTAGCATTCCCAGGCATAATAATTTATTGTACTTCTCGATTGTAGAGCGTCGCAGTAACATGAAAATGATTATCAAGAGAAATGTCAATGTGCTTCACTCAAAACCATAAACCATGAAGTTATCAGACTTGGATGATCCTATTGTTTTACTTACCTACATAAAGAATATTCCACTGATATAATTAAGCTTCTCTTCATCATCATTTTAGTCAAATACTTGGTGTAATATAAAGTCAACGTTATATTGGAAATTCAAAAAAAAAGGTAAAAATAAAATAGAAATTTCCTTTTTTACTACCTATAAACAAAAAAAAAGAAAGAAAAAAAGGGAAAAATCCAAATTTGTTTTGCAAGAAAAGGAAAACACAAAAAGTTAAAAAAACATAACGAAGTCTATAAATAGAGATCTGTTCATTACAAATCAGAGAAATCACACACAACTTGTTCTTGTTTTGTCCTTGGATAACATAAATCAATCACTAACGTTTTGGATACCTCTCTCTCGATGGCAACAAAGACATGTAAGATAGTCTATAACGAAACCAAAACATACGCCAACGATCTCAATGATGATATATCGTTTATACTAAGGATCATAGGACTCAGACGCATCTATACGCGTAGCACTCGTAATGGTCGTGAAACCCTAGTTCAACAAACAGACATTAGCATGGAGAAAAACACAGAGTTCGAGTTCAAGATCCCACCTGATTGTCTTGTCACCGAGAAAAGGTGTCGTGGACTAGTAGACATTCTCTTGAAGTTCCACGGGATCCCCGACCGTATTCGCCAGTGTGCGGTTCCTAGTATCTACAAAGAAGCGATGGAGCTGAGTCGTTACCGAGAAGAGATAGGAGGAAGAGGTTTCTTGATTGTAACACAAGTTGGAGTTATAGAAGAAACTTGGATTAGTGATGATGATGACTCCGAAGATGAGATACGAACAGAACAAGACGTATGCTCAATATGTCTAGAAGCGTTGGGTGAAGTAAGAAACACCATGAACCTTGTTTGTTCCCATAGTTTTCACAAGGACTGTATTTTTCAGTGGCTTTACCACAATCTTTCATGTCCTATATGTCGTTACGACGATATCTAGCTGTCCCTGATCCAATAAAGAAGCATAAGCTGAGAGGATATTTTATATTACATATGGTTTTCTAGATATTAAGCTCTCTATCAATAACCAATGTATCATGTAAATTTATATCGAACAAGTAATAAAGTATAGATCTCTATAGTGATACAATAATAATATCATCCTCTATATATCAAATATACCAAACAATGATCTCGGTTAATCAACGAAAAATCAGTACATACATGTGCCGATCAACTATATATTAAAGCATATGCCTATCAATCGCAATAATTCATGTTTCGGTTTATAACTATGCATGCCATGTGTTTAGTCATGTCTCCAATCAATCAAACCAAACATGAGTATATATATGTTCAAAATAGATTGAATAAATATAGGCCAATATATCATATATTTCAACAAGTCTAAGAAAAGTTAAGCATGTGTCATTAATACTTAATATGACCAAGAAATCAAATTTTAATGGTTAAAGTATGATTACAGTACTTATCTTGTGAATGAAACGTATACTCGGAGGGATTATATTGGAGATGGTAATGAACGACATAACAAGGGACAACTGCGTTTGGAATATAGTATTTTCATCGCCTAGATTTCTATAAATAAAAATCTTAGCTCAAATGTTCTCTAACGACTAAGGATTCCTTCGCTAATAGCCTATGGCGAAGGAGTCAAGAGAAAATATAATCCTTTACATTTTGGTTTAGCAAATTTTTTACAAATTTCGCAAGAAAAAAATGTTCATAGCATATCACTCGCAATGTACAGTATGTCTATCTTCACAGATATTGCTATATTTTTCAAAACAACTATGTTTTATTTCTCGACGAAAATAAATTATATTCCTGCTATGGATTTGCAAGGAAATATTAAAAATATATAAATTTACAAGATATTTGCTAAAAATATAACGTTTGTAGTATATGCTTTTCAATTTTATTGTAAATTTGCGAGAGATTATTTTCCTCTTAAATGTTCCTACCAAATTGAATGTTTACTTGTACTAATAAAAGATTTTTTTTTGTTAATATGTTATTTAACATATTTTCATTGAATTATTTAAAGCCAATGTCTTTTAAAGTATAGTTTCTAATTTTTCTTATATATGAATTACATTAGGTATTATTATAATCTTAACATTACTTTAATTCAACAATAATAATTTTATTTTATTTTTCAAAATAATAAAGAATGAAGCAAAAAAAAGTTCGTTCAGCACCGTTGAAAACGCGTCGCTTTCTCTTACGTTTCCCTCTCTTCTCGTTCCCATGTCTCCCTCTCTTCCTCTGTTGCCTTCCTTTGGTCTCTCTTTCATTTTCCATTTCCCTTACTTCATCATCACAAACTCCTTCAACACAATAATTAACTTTTTAATTTCACATCACCGGAACAAATTCAATTTCGCGGCGACTTTTAGATCGGAGAAATTTTAATGGATCTGAGTAGAAGAGTTTCACGCATTTTCGCGGCGGTTTTTATTTTGACGATCCAAGTTGTTTCCGGTAATTTCTTATTCAATGTGACTCATAAGTTCGCCGGAAAAGAGAAACAGCTCTTCGAGCTCAAATCTCACGACAGCTTCCGTCACGCTCGTATGCTTGCCAACGTTGACCTTCCTCTCGGTGGTGATAGCCGCGCCGACTCTATCGGGTTTCTCTTCTACAATCTCTCTCCTCTCTTCAATTTCTAGATTGGATCGTTGAAACATTTTAGATAGTTTTGGTAACATTGATAAGGATCAAAATAGTGAAATTAGGATTTAGATAAACCGGCGAAATTGAACCGGAAACGAATTAGATTGAGAGCATTTGGTTGCAATGTAGTTATGAGATTTGTATTTGTTTTTTTTTTTCAGTTTATACTTCACAAAAATCAGGCTTGGTTCACCACCAAAGGATTACTATGTTCAAGTTGATACAGGAAGTGATATACTTTGGGTTAATTGCGCGCCGTGTCCTAAATGTCCTGTGAAAACTGATCTTGGTGTATGCTTCTCTTTATAAACCCCGTGTTTATCGATACTGCTTTGGTTTTACGAGCTATGTTTCGGAATGTCAGATGTGTGTTTTGATTTGTTGTGCAGATACCTTTATCATTGTATGATTCTAAGGGATCCTCGACTTCGAAGAATGTTGGCTGTGAGGATGATTTTTGTTCGTTTATTATGCAAACGGAGACTTGTGGGGCGAAGAAGCCTTGTAGTTATCATGTTGTGTATGGAGATGGAAGTACAAGTGATGGAGATTTTATTAAGGATAACATTACATTGGATCAAGTTACTGGAAATCTTCGAACTGTACCCCTTTCGCAGGAAGTTATATTCGGGTGAGTGATTTTATAGCATTACACTTTTCATCACTGCATTAGATGTTTCATTAACTTAGTATATACATATCACAAGTTTGTGTGTGTGCCATCTTATGAAATTGTTCTTGTCCTATGCAAACCTCTATTTGTATTTTTCTTTAGCATTCATTATTGAGTCCTGGCTTGTGACCATAGGTCATGAGCTTGCTTCCCTATTTTTTCCAAAATGCTTCTCATCATAAGGATTCCTCTGTGAGACAGGTGCGGAAAAAATCAATCTGGCCAGCTTGGGCAAACTGACTCAGCAGTTGATGGCATTATGGGGTTTGGACAATCAAACACATCTGTTATTTCACAACTAGCTGCAGGGGGGAGTGTGAAGAGAATTTTTTCACATTGCTTGGACAATGTAAATGGAGGTGGAATTTTTGCTGTTGGGGAAGTTGAATCACCAGTAGTGAAAACAACCCCTTTGGTTCCTAATCAGTAAGTGAGACCATCTCAAGTCATTCAAGCTTTGGATTAGAAATTAGAGTAGGGGCCTTAGGGCATCCTCAATGGGGTATCTTAGAAAGCTAAGATACCTCCACTTTTTCAAAGAAAATCCTTATATAACATATTTTCTTTGAAAAAGTGGGGGTATCTTAGCCTTCTAAGATACCCCCATTGAGGATGGTCTTATCCTGTTTATTGAAGACCTCTTTGGTCTCCGCCTTGTCTGTGATGTGTTATGTAGTTTGATATATGATCTGATTATTCTTGGTTTCACTATGATGTCATCTGAAAACTATTTTCCACTAGTGAGTCGATATTACGAAGTTAAGAGAATTGTCTCCCTGATGCTTGAATGTAGAATCCTCTCATGCATCTAAAGGCTTAAGACATTTGTACCTGTGGTATATACATTTTAAATATTAATTCTTGTAGTAACTTTATGTAACAATTATAGGGTACATTACAACGTCATTTTAAAGGGACTAGATGTGGATGGTGACACTGTTGACCTTCCACCAAGCCTAACTACTTCTGGTGGCAATGGAGGAACCATAATTGACAGTGGTACCACTTTAGCTTACTTACCAGAGAATCTGTACAACTCACTAATTGAAAAGGTGAGATTTCTTTTCACTACTTGTTTCTACTTTGATCTCACAACCCTGACATGGTATTTTCTGTATATATAGATTACTGCTAAACAACCGGTGAAACTGCACATGGTACAGGAAACTTTTGCATGTTTCAGTTTCACTTCAAAGTAAGATGAACTTGCTTCCTGTTCATAGTTTTCATTTTTTTGAGACCAATGGTCGCTATATATTTGCCTTTAGTAAACATTTCATCACAGATAGCGCACCTTTCTTATAGACATAACTTGATCTATAAGATGTTCTGACATAACTAGTGGCCAAGAAGCTAAAACGCATGGTTCTCTATTATTACATGTTGCGAGTTTTTGTTTGTTTTGCTGAGATATTCTTCCTTGTACTTGCAGCACAGATAAAGCATTTCCGGTTGTCAATTTTCATTTTGAAGACTCACTCAAACTTTCTGTTTACCCGCATGACTATCTTTTCTCGCTTCGTGTAAGTTAATATGCAGCTTCCCCCTTTAATGTGATTCAGTAGATTCGAATGAGGTTGTAGTTAAAGTTGGTGTTATTGTGGGGAACTATCCAAGTTCAAGTTAGATTCAGTTTCACCTGTTCTTGCATATTTCTTTCCCATCAACCAAATAAGTTTTAAGTTAGAAAGTATTTTCTTCTTTACTTTTCCAAGCTTTTTTTTGTTGATATGACTACAGAGTTTTTATGAATTGTCTCATTTCCAAATATATGAATTTTCCCAAACAGGAAGACATGTATTGCTTTGGTTGGCAATCTGGTGGAATGACGACTCAGGATGGATCCGATGTAATCCTTTTGGGAGGTAAATTTTCAGATCTTACCATTAAGTAAATCTCTCATTGGATATTTCTGGTCATTAAATCATATGCACTTGATGTTTCATAGACTTACATGTCTTCTAACATGAAAAATCCTTAACTGGTTGTACTCTGTGATCAACTTTGTCAGATGCTATGTTTTTCTTTTTCAAGTTAGCCATAAAAGAAAATGTTAGGTGATAGCATTTGGAAAAATAACATAACATGTGCCACACTTCATGTGTCTGACTTCAGATTTGGTACTTTCAAACAAGTTAGTAGTATATGATCTGGAGAATGAGGTCATTGGATGGGCTGACCACAACTGTAAGTCTTTAAAACTCAAGAAATAGTTAGATGAGGATGGATGATCAAAGAAGAAGTCAAACACACCAAAAAATGTTTTGTTTCGTTAGGTTCGTCAAGCATCAAAGTAAAAGATGGATCAGGAGCGGCTTACGAGCTCGGAGCAGACAATCTCACAGCGGGTTCTTCGGTGATGAACGGAACACTTGTAACGTTATTGTCGATACTATTTTGGGTTTTCCATTCTTTTACTTCATAGTTTTGCTTAAGAGAAAGAAGATAATTGGTTTGATTATTTGATTCATTTGATCCTTTTGTGGATGTGATTTGGCTTCTTGGATCATGTAATTTACATAGACAAACTACTCATTCTTTGTTGTATAAAATATATGTACTGTTTTGGTGAACTCTTTGGCTGTAATTATCTTTATTTACTAGTCTTTTGATTTAACTGTTTCTGTAAAAATACTTACCAAGTTTTCCTACAAGAATGTAAGTAGTAACTAAGAGAAGAATGAAACAGTACAAACTCCAAAAACAGAGCAACTAAGAGACCTATGATTCAGTTTGCTTAACTTTTCCACACTTATCTATATTAACATTGACATTGCCATATAAGTTTATAGAATGTAACACTAACTATAAAATACTAATCAGTACACAAAAACCATATTTATTTCACAAAAGTGGCTCAAGAAGCCTGATTTCTTCTTCCAACAAACAAAATTTTCTCAAATAACTTGCTATGGAAAAAACAATTGCAGCTTCATAATTTTATTAACAGAGGAGTTGCAGCAAAAGTATTACAATGATTTGGAAGAGAAGATATATACAATCAGCCACACAGAAGCGGGCGTGTAATACTAATTTACCCCAAGTGAAGTTACCAAAACAGTTACTGTTGAATGAAACATAGAGCATAAGAGGCATTGAGCTCATGCCTCTGTTCCATCTTACTACTCTTTCGTAGGCACATATACTGGGAGATTCACAAGTGTGTCGATTCTCTTTACTCCATTTAGCTCAGGCGAACCGGTTCCTGAGTCTGGAGTTGATGTTGATGTTGATGCTGTGTCTGGTTCAGGTTCAGTAACGGCATTGCTGATGTGTTTTTCCTTTGAGAAAGAGGCAGTTGATAATCTGTTTGGTTGGGAGTCAAGGAAGAGGCAAACTACGGCACAGTCGTCCACTTTTGAAGTCGGGAACTTCCATCTCCAATTCCGCACTGCAGCCTCCACCAAGGCTCGACCTGTTGAGGATCGTGTTGCTGCTTTGGTTACAATCTCTACAACCTCTTCATTCGTCAATACATCCCAAATCTAGCAAGGTTGGTACATACATTACACATTTAGTTATATGGTTTATATTCAAAGTCTATGCTTGTTCAGAGAATGAGCTCACTAGTTCAAAAATATTCTGAAACTGAACTTTGACTTTACTGATAGATTTTAAGAAACACTATAATTTTTCTTACCCCATCACTTGCCAAGACAACAAATTCATCCTTCTCAGTGAGGCGTCGGTAAGCCACGTCAGGCACGGAAATGAGACCGAAGTCTTTGAGGCAAAAATCTCCAAAAGCACGTGCCATGGCAAGACCAGGTGAGTTGTGGTTAGGAAGCCATAGACGGGCAACCCCTGGTTCATCTCGAAGAGCAAATATACGTCCTTTGCATCTCTTTATCCTTTCTGCTTCCGCTGAGAACAAGAAAACTCAAACTTTAGTTGATAAATTAGATGGTACAAAAAATATAACCAAAAGAAGGCTTGAGATCTTCAGTAGATTACATGGAACATCTGGTTTGAGATCTTCAGTTAATTGAAAAGGAACAAGTTTATTTTCTTTGTTCCTCGTACCAAGTACCGCTCTTGAATCCCCAATATTTCCGATAACAAGATGTCGACCCTAACAAAAACCCCGAAAAAATAAAAATAAAAACAGTCAAGAAAAACAAAGATGAATTTGTGCAATAAAATAAGAAACATCATCAGAACTTTTGGTCCAACTACCTGCTTGACCATGGTTACAGCAGTAGTTCCACTTGAAAAACAATCAACATCCACTTGCATCTTCAATTCCTTATCCATGAATCTATAGGCTTTAACAATTGAGCCTATTAGTGTTTGAACCATATCTTGATCCTTTAAGTAATCTTTATTGTAGACTCGAGATTCTCCATTCGCAGATATATGTACAAGGTCTTCCGAGGTCTTTCTATCACCAGTGTTGAGGCTGATCTCTTTAAGAACCTCCTCAGGGGAAACATAGGACTCCAAGTGAGAGCCTAACTTAAGTGGAAGCAAATCCCTCACTCTCTTTGCAACAATGTGGCCATACGGACCATGTCCATCAAAAACACCACAAAAAACAGTGTCCGCCATAGACCCAAAATTCTGAACACATTTCAAAACATGTAACAACCAGGATTAATTACTAAAGAACTATACTTTAAACCATTAAAAACATACAAACCATTTAAATGAGTAACACTAGGTTCATAGGTGAGAACTGCAATTAAAGATGTGTAGAATCCATCTCTAAACCGCAACATTCCATTTCTGACAGTTTCTAACTAAACCAATAAGAGCATACAACAAATGTGGTTGGTCTTTAGCAAAACTCACCTCCCAGACAATCATAGCATCCTGATTAGGCCCTTTCTTGCCCTGTTGAGAAAACAGAGAGGCAATGTCCGTAGAGCCATTCAAAAACATCCTCCCAGGGATCCTATGAAGAAGAGGCTCCTCTGTATTATCAAAAGAAGAACTACAAGACCCAGATCTCCTCTTGGCAGGCCTTCTCCTTCTCCCAGGTCCAGGAACATGAGGACCACCATGGAGAGCTCTCCTACTTCCTCCTCCTCCACCTCCAGATGATAAGCAGGACCCCATATCAAGGGCCCTGATTAAGCTTATCAGACAATCCAAACCACCAACACAATCAAAACCGTTGCTTTCAGGTGATGGAACCTTTGGAACCCTTTTCAATTCTGTTATCGCCAGGATTGTAAAATTGAACAAATTCTTCACAAGGGTGTTTTAAAGGAATCAACTTTATAACTCGTAGAACAATTACAAAACTGTAAAATCAGACAAAAACAAGAGCTTCCTAAGAATCTTTAGTTCGAAGCAGAGAGAGAGAGAGTCCTTATAAGATTGATTGTTCAGAAATAGATGATTGTTTTATCCAGAATCTCATCCACAAAACAAGAAAAAGAGAATCTTTTTTGCAATAAGAAGAAGAAGAAGAGAGTTGCTTGAAGGTGGAGATAGAATCGGATCCAAATGGAAGGAATCAGAAATCGGATTTTAAGGAACAACCACAAACTTCTACCGATAATGGCGCTTTTGTTCTTTTTTTTTTTCTTCTTCTATATCTCTCTTTTCTTTTGGTCAACTTATCTCTCTCTATAGTTTATTGTTGAGTATTTAAATTTTCTAATTTTACTTTTTACAGTTGTAACTTTTGTGTGTACGTGGGTGAATTGTTAAATTTATTTTTCAGATATAAAAAAGAGTTATTTCTTGGTCTCTCCGTTTTATTTTAAGTGATGTTTAATAAAAAAAAAAATCGATTTACAAGATGATCCTGCTATGTCATTTTGGCGTCTGTTGTATAATCTTGCAGAAAAATGATTATAAGGCTTCAGGTTAAGTTAATGATGATCTGTGTTTCTTCATTTGGTTTGTATCAGCTAGAAAGTTTAAGCTTTAATCTTGCACCTTGCAGAAGAACCAGAAGTGGAAAAGGGATTGTCAATTCTCTTGTTATGTAATCCAAATGTATAATTAGACATGGACAAAATACCCGGACACGAAATCCGACCCGAACCCGATCCGAACACGAATCCGAAATTTAGAAATACCCAAACGGATTCTATATCTCTAAACCCAAAAATCCAAACCCGAACGGATATCCGAATACATCCATAATATAAATATATAATATTTTTAATAATATATATATTTGTAATAATTTGATGTCAAAATTATCCGGCTTTTTATATTTAGGATTGCTTTAAAGTTATAAACTCTTATTTAAATAAATTGAAGTAAAAAATTATATAGGTTTTAAAATTTTTTAGTAGTTTGGACATATTTTGATATTTTAATTTTGAGTTTTGAGAATTTTGGTAATCCGAACCCGAACCCGAAATCTAAAAATACCCGAACGGGTTCTATATCTCTAAACCCAAAACACACAAAAATCCGAAATAGCCGACCCGTACCCGAACGCCCAGGCCTAGCGTATAATGTATTGAGTAAATATGTATGAATGAATCAACTAAAAACCGAAATAACCATAATAAAGCAGATTTTGCTTTTGCCTAAATCCGTTTGCAAAAGAATCCAAAATCGATATGAGGAAACAGACAGTCATCAAAAGTTCAAAACCAAAAAAAAAAAAAAAGAAAGAAAAAGAAACACAATAATCAATCTCAAAGTAAATACAAAGCAAAGGTTGTTGAAGGATAGAAGAAACTCGGAATTATTATTATTGTCTTCATTGCTTGTTTATTAGGATACCATCGATCATCACTCACTCTTCTTCCTCCGCCTCTTCCAGCCAATTCACAAATGGCTCTAAGCTTTTCACAAAGGTTTGCCTGCAACATTCACCACAAGTATACATCTCAACAGAGTGCACATTCATAACTTTTTTTGTTACAATAATAAAACTCCTTAGTGAACCACTATGTCATCGTGTCATGGAACTAAGTACATACCTGCCCTTTGAGTTGGTTCCTTTACGGAACCAGTGGAGAATAGTGTCTTCAGCGAGGACATCGAGTTCATAGAGCGACCTCACTACTTCTGGGAAAACTTTCATAAGCTTTGCATCCTCATAGCATTGCATTTGGACTTTGTACATCAGCTCCAGCTCTAGCTTTCCACTGCTGCAGATAGTATTCAGAAGCGGAGCCCATGTTTTCACCTACACAGATCAATAATCAATAGATGAAGTGACCATAAGAGGGATCACATATTATTTCAAGGCTAATAAAACATCAAAAGCTATTTGCCCTAACGATTTCAATATTCTTGACTCCCACTTCTTTTTGATTCATGACTACCAACCTACTAAAAGTTAACACAAAAGTCATTTGCAGTTTATGGAATAACGCACTACATGAAACTCTTATATGACATGACAGGCATAGCTTATATGGTTAGCTCATCATATCTCTAAAATCTTACCTGGCGCAGAACAGAATTTGCATTTTGCTGCTGGTTTTTTCCAGACCACTGAACAGCATCCATTAAACCATCCCAAACGACACGCACAACCTCAATGTCAGGGAGCTTAGCATCTTTGACCTGTTGTTTCACCGATTCAATGACTTCATCTACATTAGTCTCCTCCTCAGTGACCTTGCTTGTAAGGACGGTTTTGATCTCCCTCAGTTTCACCTCGAACATTTTCTTTGAATGGTACTCTACTAGATCGGTCAACCCCTCATTCCTGGAAATCCAAGAAGCAAACACGTTATTTTCAATTAATTGTACTAAAACAGCATACATAAGAAAGGAATGCAAACATGGAATGTAAAGAAAGAGGAACAAAGCATTAGCAGTCGAATCTGTACAATATGCTTTGATTAACTGAGATAGCTGAAAAACAAAATCACATTATTTTAGACAAATAGAAGTCAGATTAATGAATAGAACATTTAAAGTAGTTGAGTCACTGCTGAACAAAATCATTCGTACATTCTTTAAGCTAAACAGGGTAATGTACAATTTTACATGCATTTCTACCAAATAACTCTGGACAACGGCAGTGACCCTAAACTATACGTGCAGCTTTTTCTTCTGTGCAATAAACTTCAACAAATAAAAGTTGAGAGATGCATGCAATCAGAGCTAAAGAAGCTTTAACATAATACCAATTAGAGAGTGTAATATTACTGAAGGCAACAAACTTCAAACATAGAAACTTACGTGAAATGCTCCGCAAAACTTTCAGCAGTTCGCCTTACAGGCGGTAGGAAATCCATAAGGTTATCTTCCATTTTGCCACGCCTCAGAATAGATATCAAGTCTTCAAGACTGTTCTCAACCAAATACTCCTTAAAGAAGTCTGTTACGAACGAGAGCACTATCCCTTTGGCAACAAGATTATCCTTGAGCAAAGGCTGGAAGACGGTTTCCGGAGGTAATCCTGAGAGCTTCTGGGAAAAGGCAAGCGCTGTGAAGATAGCAAGCTTCTTCCTTTCATTTTCCTCAAAAAGCTCCAGTGACTGCAGGAATCTCCGAGTAACATTTTCAAGGTTCTTTATGAGGAAAGGCTTCCTCCGCAGAATTTTCTGTATATAGACAACAGATGGTAAAATGGCTTCACGCTTTGGTTCACAGTCAATTACAGAGTAAGTATGGCGTTCTCCTTCATCAGATTTCACTGTTCCAGGTTGTGTGCGTCCTCCTATGAAAATAACCTTAACAGACAAGATCCCTCAATCAAAATTCATCTTGAAGAAATAAGAAATCAAACAAAATCAGCAGCAGGCACAACAAATTTTAACAAACATTCCCTGGATAGAAGAAAACAGAACCACAATAACAATTACACTGCAGAATAAATAGGCATAAACATATTTTATAGACTGAACAAATATCCATAAATAAACAAGCGGACATGAGAAATCACAGAAAGAGAATGCTTAATTCTAGAAGAGTAAGCCCTTCTTCTCAGAGAAACAAGAAGTTATAATGCATGAGCACATGATGTGATTCGATATAAGAAGAAGTGAACTTAAGGCTCAGCAAGACACTTGATTCAACACAGTTATAAATAAATGATGCTAAACTAAGAATAGGGATGGAGTACACCATAAATGTCAATATGAACGAAATAAGGAAGAAAAAAGTTTTGGGAAGAAAGATCACCAAGGAAATGTCCACAAAGTTTTGGTGTAAACTTACCTCGAAGAAGATGTCACCATATCTTGTGAAATTAAGATCTGATGACTCAATACTTTTGGCAACAAGTTCCTAAAAACCAACCAAATAAGAGCTATCAGTTCAGAGCAAACCAATATCCAAATCACAAGGAGGATATCAAAATCTAGACTGGAGACACCAAGCATACCAGATCACCAGCATTATCCAGGTAAATCTGGACCACTGCATCAGAAAAAGCTGCAGGGTCCAGAGGAGCAGCAATATTCCGTTTGCGGGTCTTAATCCGCGTGCCTCTGCATATACAGATAACAAAAAATACACAATTTAGAACATCTTCCAAGCATACATGTGACGCAAAGAAAGAAAACGATACAGAGATAGCAGTAAAAGTAAAAAACTAAAAAATTAAGCTGCTGAAAAAGAAATCTCAAGTCCAAAGAACCACTTAACACGGTTCTCTTAACCTCTACACAAGTTCTATAATTTTCTAACAACAAAACAAACTACAGGAGAAGATTACCACAACTGAGTGAGAAGAAACCAGCTCACCCCTAATTGTAAATTAAAAAATGCAAAAGAAAAAGCAAAAACACTTAAATTATTCAAACAAAGCAACAACAACAGCAACAACACACGTCAAAACTTATATTAAAAACTAGAGAAGAAGAAAGATAACTTACCCGAGAGTGGGTTTCTCCTTCGAGCTGCAGGAAAAACAAAGGAAATAGATTAGTATAAGCAAGAAAAGAGAACAATCTTTCAGAGAGTGATAAAGAAAACAAAAACATTCCATTAAAATCACAAGAAACCCTAGAAATAAAAAAAACAACAACAGACATTTCGCAAACATGAACATTCGCAGTAATAACATAATCGATTGAGGAAACGAACACCACTCTAATCTAATTCCCCAATTCTAATTACAACCACAAAAAATCATAAACATCAGCGATCCGTTTTTTCACAATCCCTAATCTCATCTCAAATCGAATTTGAAATAGTAATGCATCAATCACAAGGAGTATCACAAATCCCAAAGAAGAAACAACATATCCTCTATGCTCAGAGACGTACAAATTCAAGATTTCTTCATAAAGAAGAGATTACAACATTAACGAAAAAGAACCAGGAAGAGAAAGAGATGTAGAAGGAGTGAGAATGAGGAATCTTACCTCATAAACCAAGATCAAAGAAGAGATGGAGTCTCTTGACTCTTGTGGATCTGAGAGCTTTTTTGTGTTCGAAGCTTCAAAAAAAGGTATCTGAGAGTGAAGAAGAAAGAGAGAGAGAGATAAAATGAGAAAAGCAGCTGAAGTAGGAAGAGAGGCGATGCTGTGAATAAAAAAGAGCCTTGTGTCTCGACGCTCTCTATAAGTAGAGATAAACTTAACTCCGTACTTATCTAAAAGACGAATTTACCCTTTTCTCACACCACCAGAAAATATCTTACTAACTAAACCAAACCGTGTAGGATTCAATTTCAAAACCGAACCAACTCAAATTAATTTTGGTTCTATTTGGAATACACTGAGGAAACCGGATGCCTAAACCTAGATCAAATGGTTCGATACCGGTTTGGATCTTTAAAACCCGGTACGCCAAGAAATAATATCAATTTAAGCGTTTTTCCCATAATACACGCTAACCGAAAACTATACGTCTTTCATTTTGTACTTTGCTGTACTATATTCTCTTTAAATTCTTTTTTGAAAGTTTTTTTTTTTGTTTTCGAATCAAAATAATGTTATTTGTTAACTTTAGTCGACATTAACACATAACTATTTGGGCTAAGACCACATTACAACAATAGCTAAGAGAATGGGCCGAGAGATTGGTAATAGGCCCAAAAAGACATATCTCAAGAAATGATCAATGGGAAATAGAACGGTATGTACAGTAAAACCTCTATAAATTAATAATGTTGGGACCATGAAAATTTATTAATTTATAGAGGTATTAATTTATCGATAAATTAATAATTATTAATTTATAGAGAGATATTCTTAATTTGGCAAATATTTTCAAAACAATATTTAAAAATAAGATTTAATCATGATAATTAGTATTTTATATATTCAATTACAAATAAAATAATAATAATTATTTATTAAAATAGAATGCTAACTGTTTTTCATATAGTAAAATATTAGAAATAAAATCTAACAAAAACTAATGTGTCTATATATACATATATTTTGAAAATTTTACCTAATTATTAATTTATAATATTGATGGGACCATATATTTACAAAGGATTTTCAAAAAATTATTATCTTATTATTTTATCGAAATATGTCTAAAATTACACTGGTCCCAACTTGGGACCGGATAAATTTATTAATTTATAGAGATTATTAATTTATCGAGTATTAATTTATAGAGGTTTTACTGTACTCTCATCGAGACCAAAGCGACGGCCATGGAAACTCTTGAGACTCCGTCTACTTCAGGTTTCTGCCACGATCGATTCCCGGTTACGAGATCCGGTTCCTCATACTTATTGAACCATAAACCGGAACTCAAGTGAATGCTTCAGGTTGCCAAGGAAGGATTATGCAACATGAGTGTGATCATTTGGATGGTAATTATATTTACGTTGATAAGATGGTACCATGCACCTTTAGGACAGTTCACAACTTGGACTTGCCTCTATCTGAGGATTGTCTTAAGCTCGGGCCTAAATTACATAATCTTCTCTAAAATTTTTTTTTAACAAAGTAAGGGTTTAATTGGTTAACTAAACGAAAACAGTACAAAGTCATATAGCTTTAATTTTTGAGATTTTTTGAGAAATACCCATTTTGTTGTACCCCTTTCTAAAAATACCCCCTTTTTCTATCCATTTTCAAAAATACCCTTTTTTAAATATAAAAAATTATAAAATTTTATATAGTTTATAAGGTACTTCTATATAATAACTACTACTGGGAGATTCGATACAAATATTTTAAAATATTTTAAATTGTTTTTTATAAGTTTTATAAGGTTTTTAAAAGGGGTTATACGGTTTTTATAAGGTTTTTATAAGGTTTTTATAATTTATTTTTACGCTATTTATGAAAGGTATATAAAGTTGTATACACATATAAAAGTAATTTGTGTATATATTTATAAGCTTACACACATATTTGGATAATTTCAACATTTTTAGTGGGTTTTTTTTGATAAAGTTTGAAAAGGGGGTATTTTTAAAAAGAGATTTATGAAAAAGGGTATTTTTGAAATTCCCCCTTAATTTTTGGGAATTTAATGAAAAAAACTCTCAACATTGGCCGGATCCATTTTTAAACCCTCGACTATTTTTTTATTAAATAAAACCTTGAACTAAAAAAACATTAACAAATTTAATCCTCAGCCTATAAAAACATACATTTATAGCATTAACAATTTCGTATACTCTAGCAGAACAGTAAAAAAAAAAAAAAATTACAACAACAAACAAAAGAATTCGACTTACCAAAACATTTTACAAAATTCAAACCATATGAAATAGACATATGTTCTCTCAATACCTCACTCCAATATTGGAGACTCGATGTGTTAATGTCAGTCATCTTCAAATTTAGTTATGTGTCTCACCTTTGATTAGCTGTGTATCAATCGCCTACTACACCTACTTTATTTTCTTTTTCACTAACCGTTCAACATTTTGGAATTTTTAGGTTTTAGGATTTCACCATTTGAGAGTTCTTTTGATGATCTATTATTCACGTGTTTTATGGAAAACGAAGATTCTTAAGAAAAAATTTGTTGTTAATTTTTGTACAGTAAAACCTCTATAAATTAATAATGTTGGAACCACAGCATTTATTAATTTATAGTGATATTAATTTATTTATAAATTAATATTTATTATTTTATAGTGTAAATTAATAATTATTAATTTATAGTAATATTTTTAACTCTTAAAGTTTTTTTTAAAATATGAATTGGGACAATTTTTCAAAAACAAGTTTCGTTTTAAAATTGTATAAATGTTTGTAGTTTAGAATTGAATTTTATATTTAGAAAAGTAATTTAAAATAAATTAAACATATAAAAATAAATACAGTTATATACAAAAAAAAAATTAAATATATTAAAACCTAAATTGCTATCTTTTAACGTCCTATAAAATAAAAAAAATGAATATGATGCATATTTATAAACATAAAACATAAAGAAAATTTTGGTTATTTTGTTAGGTTATGGTGTATATTCTAAGATTATAGTTTAAAAATATAACATAAATATTATTTGTAGAGATGAGGTCTAGGAGAAAAATTCATTTTTACAAAAAAGGTAAAAGCATATTTCAACATATCTACTTATATATATAAGATATACATATATATCTATATGTATAGTGATTATTAATTTATGATATTATTGAGACTATATTTTACATAGCGATGTCAAAAAAATTATTATCTTATCGAATTTAGTTAATTTTTACACTAGCCCAACTTGGGACCAACATAATTTATTAATTTATAGTGTTTATTAATTTATAGAGTATTAATTTATAGAGGTTTCTAGTTCAGGGTTTTATTTATTAAAAAAATAGTTGAAGGTTTGAAAATTGATATCACCAATGTTAGGAGTTTTTTCATTAAATTCCCTTAATTTTTACCAATCATAAAAACGGTACCCAAATTAAAAATTTATTTCTCTGATTTCTTGTACATCTTTTATGTGCCGCTCTTTTTTACAGCTTTACACTATTTCGTAAAAATTTACCACTCTAACTTACAATTCTTTTTTACAACTTTGATTACGTTACCGATCAAATCCTAAATCATTGCTACTTGTTTGTAAAACAACTATTAAATGTTTAAATATAAAAACATTATATTATACTTCTAGTGTTATAGTATAATTATTTAAAGTACATACATCTTACTTGGTCTCATCACATCACAATCCCAATTTTCTTTATTCACAAATCCTCTTGATTCCCAAACGTGCTAAAATTCGAATTATATAACCCTTTTGATTTTTCTAACACTTCTTCCATTATATAAACAACTTTACTAGAGAGAAAAGAAGGAAACAAAAACAAAAAGCAAACAATTAAAATGGAAGAAAACTACATTGGAGTTGTGTTCTACTCTATTTTCTCTCTCATCTTCTTGATAATCTCTCTCAAGTTCTTGAACCAAAAGAAACAAAATCTTCCACCTTCTCCACCGGGATGGTTGCCGGTAATAGGCCACCTCCGCCTCCTAAAGCCGCCCATCCACCGCACCCTCCGCTACTTCTCCGAGTCCCTCGACCGCAACGGCGGTGGCGGCGTGATGTCTCTCCGACTTGGCTCCCGCCTAGTCTACGTGGTGTCCTCATATAAAGTTGCGGCCGAGGAGTGCTTTGGGAAGAACGACGTTGTTCTAGCGAACCGGCCTCATGTTATGATCGGAAAATATGTTGGGTATAACAACACAAACATGATTGCCGCACCTTACGGTGATCATTGGCGCAACCTCCGTCGTCTTTGTACCATCGAGATCTTCTCTACTCACCGACTTAACTGCTTTCTTTATGTTCGTACCGATGAAGTACGCCGCCTCATAAGCCGCCTCTTCCGTTCCGCAGGTATGTATATATATGCTAATGCTATTTAGCTATAGATGTGACTTATTTTAAGGAATTTGTTGATATACTAGTCAACTTTTTCATTTATTGTATGTGGTGATATCTTAATGTTATATTGACCAATCGTTTTGTAGCTATAGTCACACTAGCCATTTAAAAGAATCCAAGGTTCCACTGTCTTATCGTACGTTAAAATATGGTTTTCAAGATGACAAAATAAAATAAAATAATAATAATAATATGTTTTCAAGTGAGCATCTTATCTTATCTAACAAATTTTAGATTAAGATCCCATAATAATGTTGCCCTAAAACATGAGAGAATTGATTAGTCATGGGGATATGGAATTCGGTTTGGTATTCGATTGCTATTTTTGGTTTTTGGGATATTCGGTTGTTTAGAATTTTCAATTTTGTTTGGTTTCGGTTTGATTCTTTTCTTTTTGGTTTTGTTTTGTTTTCGGTTGAACAAGAAACCGAATTAGAACCAAAATGTTTTTCTAAGGGATATTTTAGTTTTTATTTATTTTATTTTTTAGGTTGGGTTATTCAGATATTTTTGTGTTTATATATTTCAGATTTTCGGATTTTTTCAAATATTTTGGATATCTATTCGGTCTTTGGTTCGATACGATTCGGTTTTGGTTATTTTTAACTCTTAAGTTTAGTATTCATTCGGTTAATACGTCTGATTCAGCTCGGTTCGATTCGATTTGTACATTCAGATCAGTTTTCTTTGCTCTGGACTAGAACTGATTATGAGAGATACCTTCTTGTCAATAATATGGTACCCAATCAGTTAATTAATTATAAAGAACTGGTTTTGCAAACTAGAAATTACATTTTTAGAATAAAGATTTCTAAAAAGCAGTTTACATAGTAATTTATATATTTCAATATTCTTTTTCCTATCTTACACTAAGAAATGTTGGTCCACTCAATTATTATGTCCTTTTCAAATGAGATTAGATGTTTCTTAATCTCTTCTTTTAATAATTCTAGGAACTGAAAGGACGGTCGTGGAGATGAAACCAATGCTTATGGACTTAACATTCAACAACATAATGAGAATGATGACAGGGAAACGATACTACGGCGAAGAAACGACCGACGAGGAAGAAGCCAAACGTGTCCGCAAGTTGGTCGGAGATGTCAGCGCTAACACGAGTTCAGGCAACGCCGTTGACTACGTTCCGATTACGAGACTGTTTTCAAGTTACGAGAAAAGGGTAAAAAAGTTAGGCGAGGACACAGATAAGTTCTTACAAGGTCTTATCGACGATAAACGTGGACAACAAGAAACTGGTACTACAATGATAGATCACTTGCTTGTTCTCCAAAAATCTGATACTGAGTATTACACTGATCAAATCATCAAAGGCATCATACTGGTTTGTTTATTTTTCCTTAACTTATACGTTTTTATACTTATTAGTTACTATATCTTTAATTGTTTTACACATTGTGATGTTTAATGCAGATAATGGTAATAGCAGGGACTAACACATCAGCGGTTACTCTAGAATGGGCACTAGCCAATTTACTTAACCATCCTGAAGTAATATCTAAAGCGAGAGCTGAAATCGATAAGCGAGTTGGTTTAGACCGCCTTATCGAAGAATCGGATCTTAGCGAGCTACCATATCTCAAGAACATTGTTCTTGAGACACTCCGGCTACACCCGGCAACACCATTGTTAGTCCCACATATGGCATCAGAGGATTGCAAAGTAGGATCTTACGATATGCCACGCGGCACGACGTTGTTGGTGAACGCATGGGCTATACATAGGGATCCAAACACATGGGATGATCCAGATAGCTTTAAACCAGAACGGTTCGAGAAAGAAGAGGAAGCACAAAAGCTTTTGGCGTTTGGGTTAGGTAGAAGAGCGTGTCCTGGCTCGGGTTTGGCTCAACGGATCGTGGGGCTTGCTCTTGGGTCATTGATACAATGCTTTGAATGGGATAGAGTTGGAAATGAGGAAGTTGATATGAAGGAAGGAGTTGGGAATACTGTACCTAAAGCGATTCCTTTGCAAGCCGTTTGCAAAGCTCGTCCGTTTCTACATAAGATTCTCTCCTAAGTTTCTTGAAAGTACAATAAAACATGTGACATGTTATTAGACTATCTTGCAAATTAATGATTCATCTTTACATGTATTGATCGAATAAGATGTGTCACAAGTTAGATTATGAACATATTGGAAAACATATAATACATTCAAACATCTCTTATGCTTGCGAGTTTTTAGTTAACCTAAACAGAACCAAAGTCGGTTTTCCCGTTTTCAGTTTCTATTATGAGATAACACCACCGGAAATAACCGAATAATTATTCGGTTATTAAACTTCTACCAAACAGAACCGGTGTTAGTATTCTCCAATTAATATCCGTTAAAACTCATTTAATTGGTTAAATTTGATTTAGATAATATATATTTTGGTGTAATTTTGATTTTAAAAACACAAATCTCAATCCGTCAAATTGTACTGCTAAACCTATACTGAACAAAATTTGGGTTATATATATTTTCATATAACTTTAATTTAATAAACTTAAATCTGAGTCCGTCAAATTGAACAGATTACCAAACCGATATTAAAACAAAATTTTGGGTTATATATATTTCGGTATACTTTTAATTTTAGAAACGTTAATTAAAATTATATGAACAGATTGTCAAACCGATATTGACCAAAAAACCGAAAAATTTCGGTTCAGTCGGTTTGCTAATTTCGGTTCGAGATTTTATCCCAGGCGTTGAGTTATTTAGAAAACTAATGAAGCAAAGGAGAAAGAACCAATGAGTTAATGGCAGTGTTGTTGACCTCTCTCAACCACATCATCTCACTCTCACTCACTCGTTTCCCTTGTGCTTCTTCTTCCTTCTCCTCTTACGCTCACAAATTCTTCCTTTATCCATCCTCCTCCGCTTCGATCAGACGATTCAATCGCTTTTCACTCAAACCAACTCGCTCCTTCGCATCAATGTCTTCTTCTTCTTCTGCGCCCGATGGTGCCGAGGCTATAACCACAGCTCCTTACGGCTCCTGGAAGTCTCCGATCACCGCCGATACCGTTTCCGGAGCCTCAAAGCGTCTTGGCGGCACCGCCGTTGATTCTCGTGGCCGTCTCGTCTTGCTCGAGTCTCGCCCCAATGAATCCGGGTATTTTATTTTGATTTTTAGTGAAATCCCTAATTTGAGGTTTTTTCGAGCTTGATTTGATTTTTATCGTATGATTAAAGGAGAGGAGTTTTGGTAATCCAAGGAGATGAAACAACTGATATAACTCCAAAGGACTTTGCTGTGAGGACTCTAACACAAGAATACGGTGGTGGTGCGTTTCGGATTTCATCTGATGACAAACTTGTTTTCTCCAATTACAAAGATCAGCGACTTTACAAGCAAGCCATTACTGATAAAGGTGAAGCTCTTCACTGATTATATCAATGCGAATTCCTTGTTGGCAAAGTTCTGAAGTTGTTTACTTGATGGTTGATGTGTAGTTTCATCTCCGAAGCCGATTACTCCGGATTACGGTGAACCAGCTGTTACTTATGCAGATGGAGTCTTTGACTCATGCTTTAACCGTTACATTACTGTTAGGGAAGGTTGGTTAGTCTCTAGTGTTTTAGTATTGTGTGTTGTGTGATTGTGTTTTATCAAGATTTACATGTTGACTGTTTGGCTGGTGTTTATAGATGGTCGCCAGGAAAGATCAAACCCGATTACGACAATTGTGGAGGTCAATCTAAATAGAGAGGCACTTGAAGGTAGATTATATAACTTTAGTGAAAGAAGTATTTTTACTCGTATTGGAAGAGTCTGTAGGGGATGTGAGTTATGTCAGTAGTCCCATAGTCCCATGTGGTACATGTTTCCAAGTTTCCAATTTTTTATAGCTGATCATTGACACTCACATGTATCCCTCTGCTATTTGAGATTCAGAACCAAAAGTACTCGTGAGTGGCAATGATTTCTATGCATTCCCACGTTTGGATCCCAAGTGCGAGCGATTGGCATGGATTGAATGGAGTCACCCTAACATGCCTTGGGATAAAGCAGAGCTGTGGGTTGGGTACATTTCTGAGGGCGGGTGAGCATTTGCTATTTCTGTTTTTGTTTCAAATGCTCTGCATATTACAATCAATCCAAATTTCTTAATACTGAGAGTCTTATCGAGGATCTCGAAGAGCTGGTTTCCATGCTTTATAGTTTTGTTCTCTCCCCTCACTTGGATTGTCTATTAATTAGAGTTACGCCTTTCTGCAGAAATATTGATAAACGCGTATGTGTTGCTGGTTGTGATCCAAAGTACACCGAATCACCCACTGAGCCGAAGTGGTCATCAAGAGGTAATTTTTTCTTAGATAAAAAAATAGGCAAAGATTAAGTACACTCAGTTTCAAGGATTGTGAAATCCACCTGGAAAAGATCGATTTGGAATTTTTAGACATGGACCTTGAATTTCTGACTTTCTATTTGTTTCATTCTTTTAGCAGTTGAGCTTTTCTCCTAATTTTTAGCTGTTTTAAAAGAAACTAGGGTCTTCTACATAAAATGATATTTTTCTCTCTGCTCTCTTGATGGTTCCACTGTTTGCAATCATCTTTCTGCATCTAACCAAGTGACAAGGACTGTGCATTTTACTAAGAAAAGGTTGATCTACCAATTCCTTTCATGTGCCCCAGCCTTCTTATCTTCTTGGAAGTATTAGCTGAAACTAGAGTCCTTTACTGGATGTCATCAGGATTGTTCTCCAAACCATTATATGTTTCATTGGAGCTCTTAAAACTGATGAATAAGTTATATTCTCCATATTGTAATTAAGCCTGTCAAGCTTTGATATTTCTCATAATTTCCATTGACCTGAGACTCTCTGACTTATTATGCAGGGGAACTCTTTTTTGTAACTGACAGAAAGAATGGATTTTGGAATATTCATAAATGGGTAAACATTCCTCACATTTTTGCCAGTTATAGTTTATATTCAGGAAATTTCATAGTGTGCTTTTCCTGTCTAATGCTGAGAATTAGTTTTAGATTTGAAATAAGGGTAGTTTTTTAATCACTAATGAAAGTGTAGGGGAAACATATTTTCTTGCCTTGTTACAAAGTTCACTTGTACGGACTCTAAAATTCGAATATTTGTTCTCAGAGGAGATTGTACTCTCATCCTTCAGAAATTATCAAAATCAAACCTTGTGGGAAGATGAAAGAAAGGCGTCATAGAGTGTTACATTAGACGCATACTGTTTGCGAAAATTTTGTTTGTGGCTTACTGTATACATCTAAGATTGGTAGATTTTTGTTTTATTAATTGTATTAATTGATACTGGGCCACCAACTTTAAGGGTCTCTTGAAGTAGCCTACTTGGCTCTTAAAGGAATTTTCTGATATAGTAGACTTGTTTATCGTTTACTACCTTGTTCCTTACTTTTGTTTTTCCACTTTCTCGTTGTGTCACAGATTGAAAGTACTAATGAGGTTGTTTCTGTATATCCTCTCGATGGTGAGTTTGCGAAACCACTATGGGTTTTCGGTACAAACTCCTATGAAATAATCGAGTGTTCTGAAGAGAAAAACATAATAGCATGCAGCTATAGGTAATACCAAGCATACCAAAAATTAAATACTTCCAACGGTTCTCTGTTTTACCTGTTTCGATAACAATATATATTGTTCCTGAATGCAGGCAGAAAGGGAAGTCATATCTAGGCATTGTGGATGATTCACAGGGTTCATGTTCTCTGCTTGATATTCCTTTAACTGATTTTGACAGCATTGTAATATTTTCCCATCGTTTTTTTTTTTTTTTTTTTTAATTTGTTCATTTGATTCCGAATTTAATCTGAAGTAATGAGAGATTGTGCTTCCATTTTCAGACATTGGGAAACCAGTGCCTTTATATTGAGGGAGCATCAGCAGTTCTTCCACCATCAGTTGCCAGGGTAAAAATTATTCCCATTGAAGTTTAACTTAGAATAAGTAGTGTCTTTGAGAAAGTAGTAGCAGTAGTAGATTTATTGTTTCTCTTATTATCAGGTAACATTGGATCAGCATAAGATGAAAGCACTCAGTTCTGAGATTGTTTGGTCTTCATCACCCGATGTTTTGAAGTACAAGGCTTTCTTCAGTGTGCCAGAGTTGATTGAATTTCCGACAGAGGTTCCTGGTCAGAACGCTTATGCGTACTTTTATCCTCCAACCAATCCACTCTACAATGCTAGCATGGAAGAGAAACCTCCGTTGTTAGTGAAGAGTCATGGTATGCTAATCTTAACCAGAACCCGATTTTCAAAACTTAATCTAAATACTAACTCAGTTTCAATATGTTCATCTTACGATCATGTTTTCGTTTCATGTTTGTGCTTTCGCCAGAACATATATATTGCAATCAGCTATGCATGCCACCTCTATCATTTTTGTTGACAATCTGAATTCGCAGGAGGACCTACTGCTGAATCACGTGGGTCCCTAAATCTGAATATCCAATACTGGACAAGTCGAGGGTGGGCATTTGTTGATGTCAATTATGGTGGAAGCACAGGTTTGTGGTTATGGTTCCAAGTTGTCTTTCTACTTTTCCTACAATTTCCCAGAATTCCCCACACTTGTACTGTTGCATTATTTCACCATTATAGTTAGCCTTGCTAAAGTATTTCATCATGTTCTTGTTTTTGATGTCCCATTCACGCCATGTAACATTATTTTGAAGGTTATGGTCGAGAGTATCGAGAGCGGTTGTTAAGGCGGTGGGGAATTGTCGACGTTGATGACTGTTGTGGCTGTGCTAAATATTTGGTATGTTCTTTGTTCGCCTATTTTATTTGAACGGCTTTGGAAGCATTTTCTAAACTCTTTTAGTTTTGTGCAGGTATCTTCTGGCAAGGCAGATGTTAAGAGGCTCTGTATATCTGGAGGTTCTGCAGGAGGTTACACAACTCTTGCATCATTGGCGTTCAGGGATGTTTTCAAAGCTGGAGCGTCCTTATACGGAGTGAGTACATAACTGTTGCATCTTTGTATTTTTTTGCTAAATGACTATACTTCGTTCTCCCCTAGTTCTTGTTATTTATTGGAAGTTCTTGAAACTCTTGAGCATATAGAAGTATCAGCAATGAAATTTGAATATATTGAACTTAGTAAAAATTAGAGATACCAAATAGCCTTTGATCATATATGAGTTCAATGCAATTTGTACTGCTGTAAACCAACTTTTAGATAAAAGGGAATTTTTATCACAGTGGTGGTTTGAGGCGTATATTTACTGAATCAAAATTCGCCTTTGCAGACTCTACCCTCTTCTGTTACGAACTATGTATATATGTCTATTGTGATACTATACAGTTCACCTAAATGCATGCTTTATGAATACCTTATAAACAACTGATGCCTTTGGCTTTTTTCTTAACGCAGGTAGCTGACTTAAAAATGTTGAAAGACGAAGGTCAAAAGTTTGAATCCCGTTATATCGACAATCTTGTTGGTGAGTCAAATGCATTAAGAAAACATTTTATCTTTGGTTTTTGTATATTCTTAAATCGGCTGCCATAATTCTTGAGCATGTAATTGCAGGAGATGAAAAGGATTTCTATGAGAGATCACCAATCAATTTCGTTGATAAATTCTCTTGTCCCATCATCCTTTTCCAAGGACTCGAAGACAAGGTTCTTCTTATATTCTCCGCCCTTTTGTTTCTTCCTCATCTTTCAGTTAGCAGTTCTTGAATACCTCTAGTAACGAAAGGCTTAACTTGCTTTATCATCTTCTGGTTTCTTGATCGTTACGTCTGTCTTTCTCATGGATACGAAATTCTGAAAATGTTGAACAAATTGCAGGTTGTAACTCCAGACCAATCACGTAAAATATACAAAGCACTAAAGGAAAAAGGTCTGCCTGTTGCTCTTGTCGAGTACGAAGGAGAACAACACGGTTTTCGCAAGGTAAAGCTTTTGGATCACTTGCATTAACAAGTCTTAAGGATCAGTAGTAATAGTAATTAACGAACACTGAGGATTACTTATGTATATTGCTGAACAGGCGGAAAACATCAAATACACACTTGAGCAACAGATGGTGTTCTTTGCCCGAGTCGTTGGAGGGTTCGAAGTTGCAGATGACATTACTCCTTTGAAAATCGACAACTTCGACACTTAGAAAACGATGCTTTGATAAAGATAGATATGTTTTGAAAAGATTTGCTTTCTTTATTTATTTAGAAAATACCCATGCTTCGACTAATGTTTTCAGATTAACTTGTTCAACAAAAGTTTAAAACCTGTATTTCAGTTTTAATCTATATTATTAAAGCAGTAGTCGAAAGTGCTCACATTCAATCTCACAAAAATATTACTAAGTTACCCTTAATGAAAAATACCCTTAGTTGTAATCTTTTCCTTAATCATTAGTTAATTAAAACAAAAAAAAATTTATTCGGCAATTTGCAATACAAAATCGAAAATTAAGTTGAGACCGGTTTACTGTTTTACCCTTAATGAAAAAATACCCCTAACTTAAAAGTTTATAAAAGCTTAAGTTAGATCTTAATTAATCTAAACCTAACAATAAAAATTGGAAATTTGTAGCCCAAAATCGAAAACCTATACCTAAAGCCGAAAAAGTCTAAATTTAGGGTTTAGAGGAAACAGGCTTACGTAAAAAAAGCCCGTTAACAAAAAACACGACCTAAGTTGAAACCCTAAAAAAACACTTCTATAAATACTAGGGTTTATATGCTATCCCCATAACTAAAAAAGTAGATCTTTAGTTTTTTGTTATGTTCGTAGAATTATTCTTTCATTATGAACTTTGTTCTTGCTTTTATTCATCATCATCTAATTTTCGTATTCCTGTTCGTGTAGGGGTTGTTTGGAAGGTAATGTCAAAGAATACCGCATCTTTGTCTATGGTTACATCACCTTTCGATCTAGGTATTTCAATTTTTGTTTAAATTTTAGATTGATTATTCATTAAAATTATATATTTCGTTGTTATATTGGTTGTTTTGTTGTAGACGATGATAGAGAAGACGTTACATTGCTATCTACAAATTCAATATCTAAACTGCAAGGTTGGATGGAAAACAATTCGATGGATGGTATACTGAACTTTGTTCTTTCTTTTATTCATCATCCTCTAATTCCCGTTTTCCTGTTCGTGTAGGGGTTGTTTGTAAGTTAATGTCAAAAAATACCGCACCTTTGTCTATGGTTACATCACCTTATGGTTTAGATATTTTAATTTTTGTTTAAATTTTAGATTGATTATTCATAAAATTTTTATATTTAGTTGTTATATTGGTTGTTTTGTTGTAGACAATGTCAGAGAAGATGTTACATTGCTATCTACAAATTCAAGATCTAAACTACAAAGTTGGATGGAAAGCAATTCGATGGATGGTGATCCAAGCAAGTACAAATATGAAGAATTTTCAAGAGAGTTTGTTTGGTGTACTCAACATAATCAGTGGAAGTAAAGATCCCAAAAAAAGCAGAAAAACAACTATAATTCATTCACCTTTGATGATCATTATAATTGTATTTTAATGCTTTATGATGCATCTTCAATTTCCCGAAAAAAATAATGTTTAGCTGTATTTTACCCATTAGCGTCTAAAATTTTAAGTTTAATACAATGCGTTTTTATAATCATTAATGGATTAACTCTGAAGCATAGACATCATCAGCTAACCCTATATTCAAATATTTAATATTACTCGCTAAAGAAATTTGCGTCGATTAATTTCTTTAGCATAATGTAAAATTAAAATTGACTATATTTTATATTATAATACCGCTATATTACAACTAAATCCGCTATATTACAACTAATTAAGTTTAATTTAATAAGAAAGACTTTTGGGGTTTTATAATTAGTACATAGAACAAAATAAAGCAGAATAAAAGAAGACGATACATACAAATTATTATTAAATTTTCATTAGAAGACGATATTAATTAATGATTTATATAAAATCATTGACTGATAACGTTGAACAAACTATTTTACTAATCTTGAAAATATCTTCTAGATATATAATTAGTTCGTACCTTAATTATTAAACATTCGTTCAAAACTATTAAAATTTAACGATCGAATATAATAATTAAGGGTTAGTTTACTAAATATGAGAAGGATAAAGATAGATATATTGATTAGCCTACGTAAGTTTATCCTCTGAAATAATAAATATTTATATATTAATTCTATACATCCAAGTTTGAAAATATACTCAAACTATATATCCGATATATATCAGAAATTTATATGTAGATATAACAATTTAAAACGATAAACATGTTAATAATTAGTGGTTCCATATAGGAAATTTCACAATAATACGTATTGTATATACTATAGATTTTTTTCTTTATTCATACTCAGTTTGAACTTATCTTCATCGTTTCTAAAGAGTTTAAACCAAGATAAATATAAATTTTACATATTGATAATGATAAATATAGAAAGACAGATTTTAAAAAAAGTTAAAGATTTATATAAGTTAAAGATAAATGTCCATATTAATAAAGGACATTGTTTATAACGAGAATGTCTGTATATATATTTGGCCATTCATTGTCTAAACTTTCAAATATCGGAACATTTACTAGGGTTAGGTTTTTTATTATTATTCAACTTTATGATAAAAACAATTTCTGATCATTGTTTCGATAGTTATACTAATATGTTTCTATGGTTATACAGGTTTCATTATGGTGAAAAACCATCCTGTTGATGGTGTGTCACGTTTGAATCCTTCGAAATATGACTGGAAAATTCAGGTGAAAGTGTTATGCTTATGGGAGGAGAATTGTTTAAAACTTGGACCAAGTTTGGAGATGGTGATCGTCGATATTCAGGTTTGATATTTTCTTAAATAACGTGCGTTTTTAAAAATTATTTTAACTAAAACTAAAAACTCTTACATCTTATGATTATATACTATAATCTTTCTTAACCAGTATATTCACCTTTGTAGGGTGAGAAGGTTTATTGTTACTTCCGTGGTATTCTTTATGATAAATATATTTTCAAGTTTGCTGTTGGTGATTGGCTTGAAATCGAGAACTTCAAGGTTGTGGATCAATATGGGTCTTGCAAAACTACTACTCATTGATACAAAGTTATTATTTTGTGTCAAACCATGATTAAGAAGGCCATGATTGTTGGAGGTGGAGAGTATTTTGATTTTATCGATTATAAACATATATTGGATGGTTCTTATTGTGATGATTACTTGGTTGGTAAGTTACTTAAACATTGTGTTTAGGGTTTACTATAAATATAATTTCTTTCTATTTCCTAAATTAGTTTTCATTAGGATTTGTATTCGTACTGATTATTTTCATTTATTATAGATGTCATTGGAGAGGTTATACACGTGGGAAAGTTCGATAATTGGGATCATGTAGACGGCGACGATGAGCAGAAGGATCGCGTTCAAGTTGTGTCTAAATCAAGTTCCGTCTATGTTCGTCATCTCTTTAAGTTTATTTGCCGAGATGGACTGCCTAACAAGGGATACACTTCCAACGTCCGTCGTCTTTATGATTCTGAGGTCGAAGATTCTTACGACAATAGTTCGTGCAGTGATGATATTGACGACGAAGGAGATGCAATGGATGAAGACTATGAGCAAGGGGAAGACGAAGAGGATGAAGAAGATGAAGGTTTTTATGATATAATGGATACTGAAAAGGATGGATATATGAGTGATGGATACGGCGATGTTGATAATAGTGAAGAAGAAGCACGTGAAAGCGATGAATCGGAGACTGAAACTGATGGCTATGATGATGGTAATAGCGAGGAAGATGATACTGGTTATAATGATACACAAGAAGGAACAGATGGAGAGGAGGAATATGATGCAAGTGAATCTAATGAAGATGACGACCAAAAAGAAGAGGATGTTTGTAATCAAACTGTGGACGAAGAGGTCGATGATAAAAAGGGGTATTCTATACATAATAATATTTGTTTTTATCTTCGAAACACTAGGTATTTGATTCTAACTATTCAAGCGTCTAATATCGTCCATTTTCATTATAAGTATATTTGTTATGGTTATATATACCTAATGTTAATTTTTGATTTTGCTAATATAGTGGAGTCATTTTACGATGTGAATTGACTGGATCGTCGGCCGTTAACTTCTTCAAGGCATACAACTCTTTACAACACCAAAGTTTGATTTGTGTGATTCGATGGGGAGTGATAGACGTTTTCCAAGGTACATGTTCGTGAGATTATTTTTTACTTTACGTTTTTTAATCTATGATAGCTTTAGTATATTTGTTATTAAATATTTTTAAAATTGTTATTCTTATTATAGGAAAAAGAACTGTGTCTAACACCGTTTGTAACCAAGTAAGACTCAATCCAAAGATTCCCGAGGTGGACAACTTCGTAGCAATGTAAGTTTATTTACATCTACAAAAATAGTAGTAACCTTTGTTATGTGACTGATATAGTTTTGTTTCATATCTTATTTTCTTAGGAATCCAAGGAGGTCTACCTGCATAAGTAGACAACGTCTATGAATGAGAGAATAGCCATACTTATTTTTTATTTTTCATGATTCATATTGGTTTTAATGTTAAAACTTCATGACTTCTCCTTATTATACTATATTATACGTATTTTACATATCATGCTTTACGTTTTATATTCGATGTATTAAATATAAAGTGGTCAATCTTTCAAACTCATTGATATAGTTCCTACCTGACAATGTAAGTGTTTCACGGCAAACAATAAATCTGACAGTTCAGACTATTATTGTTTGTAAGGATAGGGTCTTAGAGAATCACATGCAGCATAGTAATTCGTGTGGGTGACTTTAGAGATTTCAAAATACACAGCTTTTGCATTATGGTAAGCATACATATTAATCTGAGTCCCACATCAATAAAACGAATCGAATATAGAATTGGATAATTCCCGAATCGGTCGACGTTATAGTCCGGAAAAAAAAAATGTTGGGTCCTCGATAAACTTTCGGGAAGTCCCGTATTGATGCGAATGTT
>NW_006238917.1:14345268-14346924 GCF_000375325.1 Capsella rubella | reverse complement strand
TTCTCTTCAAAACCATTATAGAATAGTACTAAATGCCGATGGTCGAAGCTTATCGATCAGCCCGTAGCCAGACCATCCATCCGGACAAGAAAAAACTTGGGGTACTCGACAAAGTTTCGGAAAGTCACGTACTAATGGGAATATTTTCTGGTGGAATTTATTTAAAACTATCATAGAATAGTAATAAATGTTGGTAGTCGAAGAAATTTCTCGACCGGTCGAGACTTATCGATAACATGTTTGCCGTTCGACTTACCCGGACGAATAAAACTTAGTGTCCTCGACCAAATTTCGGATAGTCCCGTATTCATGTTAATGTTTTCCGATTACTTACATTCCTAACATTGACAATGTAAGACATTCACGATGAACAATAGATAAAAGAGATTATATTGTTGTTTTATTGTATTGGAAAGAGTTTTACAAGTTCACATGCAACATAATAAATGGAGGAATGACCTAAGAGTTTTGAAAATTGATATCGATAATTATAAAGACCTCTTATTTGTCCCGTGAATTGCCAACGTTAGCTTTTATCTGACGTATTTACATATCGCATTAAATCTATATATGATTCCGAAGACTTACCTTTAACTTTTCCTACTTTTGCAAACATGAGATTTATTTATATGAATGACAAGTGAGGCGATTTCACATGTTAAGGGTATATGCATAGGTCATTCGAACCAATGTCAGTATAGACTGAGATTTTAGAGTTATTCAATAATGTTTTAATTTTGTCGACCGTTCATTAATTTAAAAGTTAAAAGAAAGGTTGAAATAAAACAGCTCATAACACTACAATTTTCCTTATATATAATCACCATCGAGGAAGACGATTGAGCTAAACAAATATCATTCACATTCGAAAGTAAAAAAAAATATAATTCTCTCAAGAAAATGGCAGGACAACATTCGTTCGCTGATATCTCCACGAATTCGACTAACTGGAGTGTTTTTGTTAAGCTTTGGCTGTCTGGAAGCCGAAAAATGATTCTGAAGGGAAGAGGAAGAGTATGATATTAGTAGATCAACAGGTGAATAACTTATATATATTTTGCGTGTATCTTTATTAGACTAAGTATAATCATTGTATAACGTCAAATGTTATATCGTTTTTAACACAGGGTTGTCGGATTGATGCAACAATTCCATACATTCGATATGCATCACCGTTCCATAATCTGATTGTTGAGGGAAAGTGGTATCTACTTTCCAACTTTCAAGTTATGGATAATAATCTACAAGTTAAAAATTCTCGCCATCACTTGAAAATAAGGACAATCTATCAAACAACAATGCGAGAAGTGGAAGAGAAGTCTCGAAAGTCTTACTTCAACTTTATTACATGCACTCAACTTAACAATTCTGAAGTGGACGATAGAAGATATTGTTATGGTATGTATACTTATACTCTCTATATTCAATCCATTTACATGTTTGGAATATTTCAAATTAAAAATTTCTTAAATATTTTCTTTTAAATTGGAAACATATGCTAGCGGTATAGTCTCTAATGTTTCACAGCTTCGTGAAGTAACATTTATAGATGAACAGAATGGCTACTCTAATACCGAAAGCGTAGTGACCTTCACCCTTACAGATGAAACGTAAGCATATTTTGAGTTGCCTATATGTTTGGATTTACTAAAAAGT